>NC_069503.1:80780417-81080417 GCF_027579735.1 Bombina bombina
ATACATAAAGTTACACTATATACATAAAGCTACACAATATACATAAAGTTACACTATATACATACAGCTACACTATATATATTAGCACTTTCACTAGTACTGAGAAGAGCTGCACTTTGTATTAACCCTTCACTAGCACAGAGTAGCACAGTGTGTATTAACCCTTCACTAACACCAAGAGAAGAACAGCACCTACTATCACATTGCCTGGCACAAGCAGACGAGTAACATGCATTAAAAGAACAACAAGTATAACAATATATAAACTTTTTAAGAAGACTAGAAAGTCACTAAAACGTTTTATCACACACAGTTGCGTGTGCAACAGGCGACGGACGTGTTACAAATGCGATTATAGTATAGATATAACACTTTAGCTGTTGTCTGGTTTACAAATGAATAAACGTGAGCTGCACATTATACACATTACATGATACTCAGTGTCTAATACTGATTTATATAATGTTTTATCTTATTCCCCTGCCCTGTGTGTAGCTGCTGTAAATGACTAACTCATAAACATAACTTGTGCTACAGTTGTGCTTCTGTGTGCATTAACCCTTCCCTGCCACAGAGAGAAGCACAGTGTGTATTAACCCTTCAATAGCACAGAGAGCAGACAGTGTGTAATAACCCTTCACTAGCACAGAGAGCAGCACAGTGTGTATTTACCATTCACTAGCACAGAGAGCAGCACAGTGGGCTAGATTTATCAACGCTGAGGCGTATACGCACCCCTGTACGCCTCAGCTCGCCTATGGCGGGGCAAAATTACCCGCAGGTAATTAACATTGCACACGAGCGCAATTTTGCGCTCGCGTGCAATCCCGCCCCCTGCCCACGCACAGCCAATCACGCTCGGGCAGGAGCTGTCAATCTCCTCGGTCGGACTCGACCGAGGAGATTGAATTTCGCCACAATAGAGGTGGCGTAGATGTTAGGGAAGCAGCGGTCTGGTGACCGCTGCTTGATAAATCCCGGCGAGCAAGTTCTTGAGAGAACTTGCTGCCGTAGGGGCTTAATAAATCTAGCCCAGTGTGTATTTACCATTCACTAGCACAGAGAGCAGCACAGTGTGTATTAACCCTTCACTAGCACAGAGAGCAGCACAGTGTGTATTAACCCTTCACTAGCACAGAGAGCAGCACAGTGTGTATTAACCCTTCACTAGCACAGAGAGCAGCACAGTGTGTATTAACCCTTCACTAGCACAGAGAGCAGCACAGTGTGTATTAACCATTCACTAGCACAGAGAGCAGCAGTGTGTATTAACCCTTCACTAGCACAGAGAGTTGCACAGTGTGTATTAACCCTTCACTAGCAAAGAGAGCTGCACAGTGTGTATTAACCCTTCACTAGCAAAGAGAGCTGCACAGTGTGTATTAACCCTTCACTAGCACAGAGAGCTGCACTGTGTGTTTTAACCCTTCACTAGCACTGAGAGCTGCACAGTGTGTATTAACCATTCACTAGCACAGAGAGCAGTAGTGTGTATTAACCCTTCACTAGCACAGAGAGTTGCACAGTGTGTATTAACCCTTCACTAGCAAAAAGAGCTGCACAGTGTGTATTAACCCTTCACTAGCAAAGAGAGCTGCACAGTGTGTATTAACCCTTCACTAGCACAGAGAGCTGCACAGTGTGTATTAACCCTTGACTAGCAAATAGAGCTGCACAGTGTATTAACCCTTCACTAATACAACAAGTTCAACAGCACTTAGTATCCCATTGCCTGGCACAAGCAGGTGAGTAACATGCATTAAAAGAACAACATTTATAATAATTATAAACTTTTTAAGAATACTAGAAAGTCACTAAAACGTTTTATCACACAATCCACACAGCCTGACTCACTCACCCAGCAGCACAGGAAATAAATGGAAGGGGAACAAAGAGCAGAGAAGTCACATGTTAAGCAGCAGCCAATCATACAAAAGAGAATATTCAACCATTTCAAAGACAAATTGGTTGCCTTTTAACTTGTTTAAATGCTGCAAATTCATAAAATTAGTAACTGAGCACATTGTCACTGTCATATCCTCTACTAGTGCATTACAGCTACACTATATACATAAAGCTACACTATATACATACAGCTACACTATATACATAAAGTTACACTATATACATACAGCTACACTATATACATACAGCTACACTATATACATACAGCTACACAATATACATAAAGCTACACTATATACATTACAGCTACACTATATACATAAAGCTACACTATATACATAAAGCTACACAATATACATACAGCTACACTATATACATAAAGCTACACTATATACATACAGCTACACTATATACATTACAGCTACACTATATACATTACAGCTACACTATATACATAAAGCTACACTATATACATAAAGCTACACTATATACATAAAGCTACACTATATACATAAAGCTACACTATATACATTACAGCTACACTATATACATAAAGCTACACTATATACATTACAGCTACACTATATACATAAAGTTACACTATATACATACAGCTACACTATATACATACAGCTACACTATATACATACAGCTACACTATATACATAAAGCTACACTATATACATAAAGCTACACTATATACATAAAGCTACACTATATACATAAAGCTACACTATATACATTAAGTTACACTATATACATACAGCTACACTATATACATACAGCTACACTATATACATAAAGCTACACTATATACATAAAGTTACACAATATACATAAAGCTACGCTATATACATTACAGCTACGCTATATACATAAAGCTACACTATATACATAAAGCTACACTATATACATACAGCTACACTATATACATACAGTTACACTATATACATACAGTTACACTATATACATAAAGCTACACTATATACATTACAGCTACACTATATACATACAGCTACACTATATACATACAGCTACACTATATACATTACAGCTACACTATATACATTACAGCTACACTATATACATAAAGCTACACTATATACATAAAGCTACACAATATACATACAGCTACACTATATACATAAAGCTACACTATATACATACAGCTACACTATATACATTACAGCTACACTATATACATTACAGCTACACTATATACATAAAGCTACACTATATACATACAGCTACACTATATACATACAGTTACACTATATACATACAGTTACACTATATACATAAAGCTACACTATATACATTACAGCTACACTATATACATACAGCTACACTATATACATAAAGCTACACTATATACATAAAGCTACACTATATACATAAAGCTACACTATATACATAAAGTTACACTATATACATTACAGCTACACTATATACAAAAAGCTACACAATATATATTAGCACTTTCATTAGCACTGAGAAGTAGGGTTGCCACCTTTCTTGGAAGAAAATACTGGTGTTGTAAAGAAACTGTTATACCGCATAGGAATGTGTATACCACGTCACTTTAGATCAGCGGTCGCCAACCAGTGGTCTACGAGAAGATGTTGGTGGTCCTTGACAACATCAAGCAGGAATTAATCTCCTCTAATGGTGTCACCCCCATCGCGCTGCATTTCCCTACAGTGCCTGGCTGCACATCAGTAAAAACCGACAGAGGAGGAGTTAAATTACAATCTCCCTACGCACATTGAGTAGTACTGTGTAACTTGCGTTGCTAGATTGTATTTTTAACTCGCCTGGCGCTGCTTCAATTCTAAAGTCAGCAGAGGTTGGTATAGTCTTGGCTTGAAATAGTGGAATTAAAGTACTGTATATACAAAATAAAAAAAATAAAAATCTCTTATATTTCATTTATTTTCTTCCCTTTACCTGTCTCTTTTTGTAGTAGTTTTCCTAATTCCTTCAAATGGACTTAAATCACTGTGTGTCTACATTAAATTTGTTTGCCACAGTTGGAGAAGGATCAGTGAGTGCTTCCTTTTTTGCATTTCTACAAATTACCTTAAAGCACCCTGACAGCTGCAAGAGTTGGTGAGAGTGCACATACACCAATCTCTGTGTATATATATATATACACACACACACACACACATTATAGAGGTTTGTACATAAAAAAAAAAAAAATCATGTTAGTGGTCCAGTGGATTCAATATTGTGAGTTTAGTGTTCCCTGAGATCCGAAAGGTTTGCGACCCCTGCATTAGATCACGTGAGTCAGCTGCTGGAGGTGTGGTGCTCAATGCGCATGCGCAAGAGGCCCAACCTCATCTAAACGACGGTGTTCTATCTGATTTTCACCCCCCCGTAGGATTTTGCTACCCTCGAACTGAGCATGCTCAGTATGAGGTAATTGCATTCCACAGCTGACTGAAATTAATGTATGGAATGCAATTAGGCATGCACAGAGCTACTGGTAGCAAATTCTGAAGGGACAGACATTTACCTCATAAAGAGGCAACTCAACCCCACGCATGCTCAGTAGAAGCAGAGGGGATTTTGTCCGATATTCCTACCCCTCAAACTGCCCATGCGTGACAGCCATATGTTTCATATCAAATAAAGTGTTTTATTCTTAAAGGGGCGGGTGGGGTGGATTTTATCAGATATTCATACTATTATATGCCCTCAAACTGCGTGTCTTAAAGGGGTAGGTGTTTTTTGTTTTACTCATATCCCTGTCTTAAACGGGCGGGTGGGGAGGATGTTATTGCTCACAATGTTTCGTTATGAGACACACTATATGGGCTCTGTGCTCTGCATGTTTCACTATGTGACACACTGTTTGGAGTCTCTGCTCTAGATGTTTTAGTATGTGACACACTCTTTGGTGTCTGTGCTCTCGCTGGTTCAGTATGTGACACACTCTTTGGAGTCTCTGCTATGGATGTTTTAGTATGTGACACACTGTTAGGGGTCTGTGCTTTCGATGTTTCAGTATGTGACACACTATTTGGAGTCTGTGCTTTGGATCTTTCAGTATGTGACACAATATTTGGATGTTCCAGTATGTGACACACTGCTTGGGGTCTGTGCGCTTGATGTTTCAGTGTGTGACACACACTTTGGAGTCTCTGATCTGCATGTTTCAGCATGTTACACACTCTTTGAAGTCTCTGATCTGCATGTTTTAGTATGTGACACACTCTTTGGAGTCTCTGCTCTGGAATTTTTAGTATGTGACACACTCTTTGGAGTCTCTGCACTGGATCTTTTAGTATGTGACACACTATTTTTTTTAATGATTATCCTGTCCCTTAAAGGGGCAGTTGGGGTAATTTAACTGATTACCCTGTGTCTTAAAGGGGAATTGATGTGAAGTTTTACTGTTTACCTTGTGTCTTAAAGGGACAGTTGGGTTAATTTACCGGTTTACCCTGTGTCTTAAAGGGACAGTTGGGGGAATTTAGCTAATTACCCTGTGTCTTAAAGGGACAGTTGGGGGGAATTTAACGGATTACCCTGTGCCTTAAAGGGACAGTTGAGGTAATTTAACCAATTACCCTGTATCTTAAAGGTACAGTTGCACACACTCACACTACATAGCTTACACGTATGCATGCAGATACACACACTACATAGCATACACTTAAACATGCAGAAACACACACACACTACATAGCATACAGTTATACATGCATATACACACACACTACATAGCATACACTTAAACATGCAGAAACACACACACTAAATAGCATACACTTACACATGCAGATACACACACACTACATAGCTTACATTTATACATGCAGATACACACACACTACATAGCATGCACTTAAACATGCAGATACACACACACACTACATAGATTACACTTATACATGCAGATACACACACACTACATAGCATGCACTTAAACATGCAGATACACACTCACACTACATAGCTTACACGTATGCATGCAGATACACACACTACATAGCATACAGTTATACATGCAGACACACACACACACACTACATAGCATGCACTTAAACATGCAGATACACACACTACATAGATTACACTTATACATGCAGATACACACTACATAGCATGCACTTAAACATGCAGATACACACTCACACTACATAGCTTACACTTATGCCTGCAGATACACACACTACATAGCATACACTTATACATGCAGATACACACACACACTACATAGCATGCAATTACACATGCAGATACACACACACACTACATAGCTTACACTTATACATGCAGATACACACTTGCACTACATAGCTTACACTTACACATGCAGATACACACACTTCATAGCATACACTTACACATGCAGATACACACACACACACAAACTACATAGCATACACTTACACATGCAGATACACACACACACACTACATAGCATACACTTACACATGCAGATACACACACACACACAAACTACATAGCATACACTTACACCTGCAGATACACACACTACATAGCATACACTTAGAAAAAAGTAATCCACAGGAAACAGCTTTCCAAAAGTAAAATCAAGTAGACTTTATTCCATAAGTTAAAAATACATGGGTATCAAGGTGGGGTAAAATAGTAGAAGAATCATAGACCATACTTTCTCACAGGTGTTACTTCCATTTATACCAATCGCAGATCACCCATTGGAGGATAAAACCACACACCCTCTCTTTCCTTCCTCACCTTAGTTAAAGGAAACAACTCACAACATTTAAATTTAAAAAATAAGCAGATACAGAAATATTATACAGGAATATTACTTAAAGATATTATTTACTAAGGGGAACATAATTAATACATGAAAAATGTATATAAAAATAAGGTTCATACCCTGGACGCTCATCAAAAACACATATACATGCCCACTGAAGTTAATCCTATTTCACTTGATTACTTATATAGGAGAGTAGTTCAATCAGTATTTTTGACATTTCTAGCATATAACTACATAAATTGATGAGTTCAAATCCATAAGAGAAAAACCTATGTACATTAGATAAGCCGATAAAACATAACAAATATTTATTTTACATATTTATAATGCTTATGTCTCCCAAAAGTTAATAAGGTCATTTTCTGAATTAAAGCCATCTGGCATAAGTGTGCACAATTTATTGATCCAATAGACCTCTTGCCTGGCCAAAATAGGCCATTTATCTCCACCTCTGGGAGGGCATCTTATAGTTTCTATGGCATTCCATTCAAAATTGCACACATTGCCATAATGGACTTCAATAAAGTGTCTAGCAAGGTCAGAGCAAGTAGTTATCTTATTCCTGATATACCCTAGGTGTTCACGTATCCGAGTACGAACATCATGGGTAGTCATACCCACGTACTGCAATTTATGATACGTGCAACCTATAAGGTAAATCATGAATGTTGAAGAACAATTTATACATCCTCTAGTATCAAATAATTGATTGGTCACATATGAATTAAAATAACTGCCTATCCTGATATGTTCACAGGCCTTGCAATCTTTACCACATTTATATGTCCGATTGTGTCTCAGCCAAGAACTATGGCTAACAGGTTTACGTAATTGGCTTGGTGATACCATATTGACTAAAGTAAGATTTCTTCTATATGTGAACCTAAACCCTCTTTTAACTACATCCTTCAGTAAGTAATCTCTGTAAAGGATCTGCAAATATTTCCTAACTATGTTACAAATTAGGTAGTATTGATTTGAACATCTAGTGATAAAGTTTGGTCTATTTTCAAGCTCTTTCTTGTTCGCTTTAGACATATTGCTCCCTGCAAGAAGATTCCTTCTGTCACTTCTAGCTGCATAATCACGAGCTTGATGAATGACCTTATCACTATAACCACAATTATGTAATCTTGATTCCAGAGATGTGCATTCAGTACTGAACGCCTCTTCTCTGGAACAAATCCTTCTAGTCCTAAGGTACTGACCCTTAGCTATACCCTGAAATACATGTTTTGGATGGGATCTAGATGAATGGAGTATAGAATTTCCTGCTATGGGTTTACAAAACAATTGAGTCTCTATTTTTCCAGAACCCAAATCTATCATCAGCTCCACATCCAAAAAATTAATTTTACTTTTTTGCCATTCAAAAGTGAACTGAATTTCAGGAAAACAAGAGTTTAAATACTCAACAAAAGACTTTGCCTCTTGTGATGAAAAATTAGTGACAAAGATAAGATCATCTTTAACACAAAATCTTTTGAGAGAACTCATTATTAAGCCCAAAGAGATATTTATACTCAAACCAGCCCATAAATAAATTAGCATAAGAGGGGGCAAATTTCGCCCCCATGGCCGTACCTCTCAACTGGACATAATAAGTTCCCTCAAACAAGAAATAATTGTGCTCCAAAAGAAATTGAATTGTCCTAATAATAAATTCCATACGCCTAGATTACGAGTTTTGCGTACTTTTTTCCTTTGCGCACTTTTATTAATGTCGGTATTACGAGTCTCAAAACAACCTCGTAACGCGTCGCGGTAACACGACTACCAAGTTAATCACAGCAGCGTTAAACATTCTCCCATAGAGATCAAAGATAAATCAAAGAAGCACGCATTTTTCAGCTAACACTCGATCTCGCGAGAAATACGCACTGCTTGGTCATATTACGTATACCACAAAATGCACAACAAAAACACACAACAAATGTACTAACAACAATCACGCAACATAGCACATACGCATTACACATTTGGAAAAGAAAAACAATAAACATGATTTACACTGAACGAGGAATACAGAAATACATGACGGTCTTGTAACACGGAACAAAACAACACGAAAAAAGATTTGCACACTTGTATACAAACATTTGCATTCAAGATTACGGAACATTATTTTAAATAAACATTTACACCACTTCACAAATACCACACCATCACAAATATGGATTTACATTTAATGTTAAGTTTTGGGGACAATGTTATGGAAAACGATCACTATGACATCATCACATTATACACATTCCACAAATACTAACTCAATTTGAGCATGCGCAAATTCACACAACTAATACACACTGCACACATACTAATTACTAACAAAGCACACCTGAACATACTTTACAAGGCAAACTGGTACATCATTAAACATTTACATAGGGTATATAAGCACCCAACAAACATGGCTTCTTTGACTGTGTTGCTGGAGAATTTTGGGAGATTAGAGAGTTTTTGTGAGATTTAGTGAGTGAGTTAGTTAGTGGTAGTGTGACAGAGGGAGATAGTTAGTGGTATTGTGAGAATTAGTGAGTTAGTTAGTGGTAGTGTGAGATAGTTAGTGGTAGTGTGACAGAGTGAGATAGTTAGTGGTATTGTGAGATTTAGTGAGTTAGTGGTAGTGTGAAATAGTTAGTTAGTGGTAGTGTGAGATTTAGTGAGTTAGTGGTAGTGAGAGAGTGGTAGTGAGCGAGAGTTTGTTTGGGTGACTGTGTGAGTGTTTTTTCTGAATACTTAACACATTTACATGCAAACACATTCAATACATACATACACTTATCAATAACACTACATACACTCCATACCCCATCCCCTCTTATACTACACTCCATACCCCATTCCCTGTAATCCCATACCCCATTCCCTTTCATCCCATACCCCATTCCCTGTAAACCCCATACCCATACCATAATTAGATTTTGTTTACATATCCTCATTTTAGTCTTTTTATACATTTTTGTCTGTTTAATACTCCTTACCCTCTTTTATTTATATCCCTTTCACACTTTGAGCACTTGTTTTTCATTTTTGTTATTTATTTTGACCCCCTTTCATTTGGGCACATTCACTTTTTGGTTGAGTATGTCGGGAGGGTGGGATAGGGGGCAGATTAGCCCGGAACTATTAGAGTTCCTCAAGAATCAGTTTAGAGAAGAGATTATAGAGGAGGTCAGGCAGGAGGTTAGTCAGGAGAGGGGGAGAGGGAGAGGGAGAGGAAGAGGAACAGGGCAGGAAGGGGGGAGGAAGCGGTGGGTGGACCCGGTAGGGATGGGCGAATGTGTTTATATCCGAATTCGAATGTTATAATGAATGTTATTGTAGAAATTCGATTTACATAATAGAATGTTGATAAGAACGAATATTCTTAAAAATTCGATTTTCGAATGTTAATTACAGATTTCGAATGTCACATTCGAATTTGAATATTACATTTATAAAACACAGTATTAGACTAGAAATAATATTTCGAATTCGAATGTCACAATCAAATTGAATGTAACATTCGAATCGAATATCCCATTTGAATTTGAATATTACATTTATTAAACACAGTTGCAAACTAGAAATACTATTTCAAATTAGAATGTGACATTCAAATTCGAATATTACATTTAAAAACACAGTATTAGACTAGAAATACTATTTCGAATTCAAATGTCACTTTCTAATTCGAATATTACATTTAAAACACAGTATTAGACTAGAAATACTACTTCAAATTCGAATGTGACATTCGAATTCGAATGTAGCATTCGAATTCAAATATTACATTTATTAAACACAGTTGTAGACTAGAAATACTATTTCAAATTTGAATGTGACATTTCGAAATTGAATGAATTACATAGCTAAGCATTCTATTATTCGAACGAATATTTTCAAATTTTATTGAAAAATTCGAAAACAAAAATTAGAAAATAGAATGTTAGAATGTTATATAAATATTCGAAATTCGATTCGAACGAACAAATGTATCAAAATTCGTTTTAAATTTCGAATTTTTAGAAACATTCGCCCATCCCTAGGACCCGGCCACTTTGTTCAAGATGAACAAGTGGCTGGGCCCAGTGGCAGACAGCGTAGAGCTTCACAGTCCGGGAAACAGAGGACATCATCACAGGGGAAAGCCAAGCTGACTAGGGAGGCGAGATATACTATGGAGGAGAAGGAGGCCCTCGTAGAGGCTTATATGGAGAGGGCTAGGAGGCTGCAGGCAATTACGCTTTTTTAGACATTATTACGTAAAAGCATTCACAATAACCTTGCGAAAGTTGAATTTCAGGAAAAGCCATCACATTAGTATCTAGGCTACAGGTTAGGTGTGCATTTAATCAGACTGAAAACAAACGCTAAAACACATTCAAATTGACCAGATAGATATCAGAAACATGGTTTGGAAAATGCGGAAATCGTATTGATTGTTGTATATGAAAGTGTATTAATGAGGCTGCTTTTGTAATTATATTGTAAGCAAAAGCATTTACATCTTTATTTGAAACTGTGCTAATATCTCGATTTCTTTCTTTTTACAATATACAGAGTCTGAGGCCGGGGAGGAGGCAGCACAGCACCCACAGGGTTTTCCTTCATCCAGGTATGAGAGTGGTGGAGATGACTCGCCACCTCGGGGAGACATGGAAGACATCCCTCTATCCTCATCCTTGGAAGAAGCCCCCTCTGCAGAAGAGATCCCTGCACCAGCAGCCCCTCTTGCACCAGCAGCCCCCTCTTGCACCAGCAGCCCTTCCTGCATCAGCAGCCTGCCGTGCACCAGCAGCCCGCTGTGCACCAGCAGCCCCTCAGGAGGAGATAGCAGAGCTGCAGATATTAAGAGATTTTCTGGAAGAGATGCGTGCCTCCTGGAGGGAAAATGTGGAAAGCAGAATCCAGCTGACGGAAGCAATTAATGACATTCGACAAGACCATAGACAGCTTATCCAAGACCAAAGACAGATCTTGCATACTCTGAGAGATATATTACAGGTCCTCTGGGAGGCTCATGCTGGGCCATCTGCTGCTGGGCCATCTGATCCTGGGCCATCTGATCCTGGGCCATCTGATCCTGGGCCATCTGCTGCTGGCCCTCCTCCATCTCCATCTCTTCCTCAGCCGGGTGATCCCAGTACTCCTCCTTCCCCTCTTCCCCAAACATCTCCCATGAGAACTCGTTGGAGGGGGCAGTCCCCCCCCCCCAGCCTCAGTCTTGTGGGAAGAGGGGAAGGAAGAGGAAGTAAGTTTGTTTCTTTTTTATTTATATTTATGTATTTAATGTGTAATGGATAGGTATGTGATGATGTGGTATTCTTACACTTGTGGAGCACACTCTGTATATAATCTGCTTCTATGGGACCGGGTCCATGGAGGCAGATTGTTTGCAGGGTGTGTTTTACAAGTGTGTGGACACCACATCATCACATACCTATCCTTGTTCATTACATTGATTGGTTTCTGTGATGTGATGTCCAAACTGTTTCCCTAATCTCAAACAAAATGACCATTACAATTATACATGATGGCATATCACTGTTTTGACGCCAAAAACACAGATTACAGGGACATTCAGAACATGAATTATTGTTGGTTACAAAGAAAACACTTTATTATAAATTATTACGTTTGGAAAAACCAGACTTATAGAAATACATGTTTTACTTCTGCAATTAACCTTGTATCTATGCCTATGAGAAATGACCACTTATTTCAGTTATTTTGACAGACCGCCATTTCAGCCAATCATTGATCAATCCAGGGTAACTATACGGCATAAGCTCAATGTTTTCTATATGAAACACAAAAAATAATGCCCTCTAGTGGTCAAAATGCATTCAGATTACATGCACTCTTCAAGGTCTAAGATATGAGCAGATGAACCTCCTAGGTTTAACTATCAACTAAGAATACCAAGAGAAATAAGAAAAATTGGTGATAAACGTTTGAGATCTATTTTATACAAATTGCATTTTTGGAGATTAAAATCATTACTGTTTTGCTTTACTTGACTGTCCCTTTAAACAAGAACATATACTAATCCTTTGTGATTGTTGGTATATCTACATGTACTTGTTCAAAAAAGAAAATATTTGAATAGGATACTAAGCCTGTATGCCATATTTCTATTGACGTGTTAAATAAAGTCTATTTTCTTAAAGATACATTATTGTGTTTTTATTATTTAAAAAAGACATTTAATTAAGAAGGAATCTGGTTTCATGTCCTTTTAAGAGTTACATTAGAAATATATGCTCACAGTAATATATTTGGAGATTAACAATGTGGAACTCATACATGACACAATACTGAGCATTTACATTAAAGGGACAGTATACACTCATTTTCAGAGAACTGCATGTAATAGACACTACTATAAAGAATAAGATGCCCACATACTGATATAAAAATCCATGAAAAAACGGTTTAAAGACTTACTTAGAAACTCTCACTTTAGCTATGTTGAAAAGTTAGCTGGAAAGCACATTGCAAGTGGGAAATAAAACAATCCCCCTTCTTTTGCATATGAAAAGACCCTTTACACAAACAGGAGCAAGCTGGAGAAGGTAGCTGATAGTACTCACATCAAACTTTGAGGCTTGGTTAGGAGTCAGAAAATCACAGCAATGGTATTTAAACATAAGCAAAACTATACATTTAAAAGAAATAACTTTGCCCTGGTATAACAGAAGGAAACTGAAAAAAGGGCATTAAACACTAGCTTGCAATGGAATCTGTCTGATGTTAAAACCTCATTCATAGCAGTTAGAAGAAACAAAAAGATATATTAAAAATATTCAGTTTCTTCTCTATATCTTAAAGGGGTAGACAAACATCACAGTATGGCATAAGGAAAAACAGGAATATGAAAATTATATGAAAAAGATATTAATTCAACTTGACATCGTAAGAGGTTAACCTGGTAAGTGTATATAAATTATAGCAAGCCAAGTTGACAAAAAATAATAATAAAAATAATAATAACTGTTATAGCTATACAAGTGCAAATATATATAATATGTATTATGTTCCCAAACATCAACACAGAGAAAGAAGTGCCCCTAGACCATAATTAAACAAAAGATTTAAAAGTCAAATGCCAACGTAAAATAAACGTTATAAGACACAACCAAATATCTGTGTGTGTTCCGGACACTAGTACACTCTGAATCTATATCTACATACAAAGAAAAACACTCTTACTGTGACTCAGAGATCTAAACGCAAGCTGAAGGAAAATACATCATAAATAATCCGATCTATCTATAAACAATTTTATGTCACTGATTTTGTTTATTCCTAAGGGTGCCCCTGTCTTCAGTGTGTGGATCCAAAACACTTCTTTCTTACTTAGTGCAGCATATCTATCTCCTCCCCTGGGTCCAAAGTTACCATTTATATGCCTTGATAGCCAAATGTTGCAATGTTATTCTTGTGCAAAGCAAAATGCTTCGCCACCGGGGTCTTGGGGATTTCAGCTTCAAGGGAGAGAAGATGCTCTCTAATCCTATCTTTTTACCATGAGTACCCAATAAAATGGACGTTTAAACTACATTTTTTCAGCCTTCCTATTGTCGTATATGGGTGTAATTTATCCGTAAAAGTGTTGTACCTTTTTGTTCTTCATACATTATATGTTAACTATAGCTATGGTGTCCATCTTTACGCTTTAAAAAGGGACACATGAGAAATACATATGTCAGGGATGTTTTCAGATATGTTTGAAGATTTATTTGGAATAAGAATAATGACACATGTATTTATCAGATGTGTCACTTGTTCAAGTTGAAATATGGTCAGTCTACCTTATAGCAATATCTCGTTGGATCATTAAAGAGAAACAATAATAAGAGAAAGATATTAATCAGCTAAAATAAACACATTACACACAGTGATTGCTTTTGTTAGACTACTACAATAAGATACAAGTGAAATTGGAATACATGTGCTGTCAACATTCAAAAATAGTCTTTTATAAAATAATATATGTCTATGTCGATGTCAAAAGGACTAAAAACATGTATAAATGCATATCCATTCATAAAGAATTGTGGTCAGCATCACTTAAAAGGGACATGAAATACAAATAATTCAGTTCAGGATTCACAGAGAGGATACTATTGCCATCAAATTCATTATTTACATTGATTATTTCAGTTTAATAAACTTGGGATCATTTGTTAAAGGTGCATCAATTCTCGAATTATTTATAAATGAACACATGGATGAGCCAACAACAACCAATATATATATATATATATATATATATATATATATATATATATATATATATATATATATATATATATATATATATATATATATATATATATATATATATATGTCAAACAAGTAGAATCCTGTGATAGAGTCACAGGAAGCTAAGGGTCTATAAGCGCTCCAGACAGGGACAATAAAATGAAATCCCTAATAAGTATAAGTAATAGAATATTATTTCTATAAATGCCAATAGCTGCTGCTATACCTAAAAGCAAAAAGGGACTCTCTAAATTCCCCCTTCTAAAGTTAAAAATAAAAAAAAGGGAAAAGGTAAGCGCTGCAAAGCATAAAATGTAAAAAGTCTAATGCAAGATAAATAAATCAGATAAAAACAATGGAAAAAAGTTTAAATAATCATAAAAACAAAAATGAAAAAAGTCCATAAACACATAGATAAAATAATAAGTCAGGAGCAAAGTGATGAATGTTCCAAATGTTCCCAGGAAGTATTCATTTTTGTTTTTATGACTATTTAAACTTTTTTCCATTGTTTTTATCTGATTTATGTATCTTGCATTAGACTTTTTACATTTTATGCTTTGCAGCGCTTACCTTTTCCCTTATATATATATATATATATATATATATATATATATATATATATATATATATACACAAACAATCAACATCTAGAACCTCACTTCTCTGATAATCATGATCTTGCAAAGATAAACCTTTATGCAAACTATATCAAGAAAATGAAGCATATTAAATAAGAGATGTAAATAATATATTTATTGTAAAATTCATTATATATCTGATTCATGTAAGACCCTTGGAGGGAGTTGACAAGAGCAAACAAAGGCCAACACAGCACCATTAGAGCCATTTGACAAGGTGCCATAGTGCATCACAGTCCTTGGAGGGAGTTGACAAGGGCCAACACAGCCCCATTGGAGCCATTTAACAAGGTGCCATAGTGCATCACAGTCCTTGGAGGGAGTTGACAAGGGCCAACACAGCCCCATGGGAGCCATTTGACAAGGTGCCATAGTGCATCACAGTCCTTGGAGGGAGTTGACAAGAGCAAACAAAGGCCAACACAGCACCATTAGAGCCATCTGACAAGGTGAAAGAGTGCATCACAGTCCTTGAAGGGAGTTGACAAGGGCCAACACAGCCCCATTGGAGCCATTTGACAAGGTGAAAGAGTGCATCACAGTCCTTGGAGGGAGTTGACAAGGGCCAACACAGCCCCATGGAAGCCATTTGACAAGGTGCCATAGTGCATCACAGTCCTTGGAGGGAGTTGACAAGAGCAAACAAAGGCCAACACAGCCCCATTAGAGCCATCTAACAAGGTGAAAGAGTGCATCACAGTCCTTGAAGGGAGTTGACAAGGGCCAACACAGCCCCATTGGAGCCATTTGACAAGGTGAAAGAGTGCATCACAGTCCTTGGAGGGAGTTGACAAGGGCCAACACAGCCCCATGGGAGCCATTTGACAAGGTGCCATAGTGCATCACAGTCCTTGGAGGGAGTTGATAAGGGCCAACACAGCCCCATGGGAGCCATTTGACAAGATGCCATAGTGCATCACAGTCCTTGGAGGGAGTTGACAAGGGCCAACACAGCCCCATGGGAGCCATCTGACAAGGTGAAAGAGTGCATCACAGTCCTTGGAGGGAGTTGACAAGGGCCAACACAGCCTCATTGGAGTCATTTAACAAGGTGAAAGAGTGCATCACAGTCCTTGGAGGGTGTTGACAAGGGCCAACATAGCCCCATGGGAGCCATTTGACAAGGTGCCATAGTGCATCACAGTCCTTGGAGGGAGTTGACAAGGGCCAACACAGCCCCATGGGAGCCATTTGACAAGGTGAAAGAGTGCAACAGGCACAACAAAAAACAAACAAAAGCCAAATGGCAACAAGAAAACCAAATGAAGTAACATGTGGACGGAAGATTTCTATCTGCGCCCTCGGAGCATCTCCGGATCCTCCACTTATGGGGCATCAGCATCACCCTCATCGTCCTGTGCATGTCCAGCTACAGATTCAAGCATTGACTCTACACGCATCATACGTTGTAGAGTCGCACGCTGAATCCATAGCTGGGCATGCATGGTGTCATGCATCCTTCCCAGAAACAGACTGTTCCTCAGCATGGTCTGCTTTATACGCGCTAGAGCCTCTAGCGTCAACCATGCTGAGTCACAACTTAAAATAAAGGAAATAACGAAAATTAGTGATAATTACAGAACATAATAAAAAGAGAGCAAAGAGACATTGTAATAATAAAGACAAATCATTATTATAAATATTCTATATAGAGGATTTCCACATTAAATATGTTCTTCAGACATAAACCATTAAAGGGACAGTTTACTCAAAAAATGTTCTCCCCTTTCATTGGTTCACAATGATACACTTTACCTGCTTGAGTCAATTAATTTGTTTATAAGTATTTACATTGTCCTTACATTGGCATTGGAAATAGTTTATTTAGCCTGTGGTATCCACACCTATCTTTAAACCTTTTGGCCTCGAGGCCAAGCTGTGTAAACACAGCAAGCAGAATAAATTACACTCCCAGTGGGTTATAGAAGAGATAAGGTACAAAAAAGTAAATGTTCTATTGTTCTATCCAAGTAGTGGTGATTGGTATATGGAGTGATATGAGATAAACTATGTTATAATGTTGATTTTGAATGATACTTACATCTGTGGCTGGGAAGGACAATCTGACACCCACGACAATGAAGGTGGGGACTGGGGGGAAAGTCTGGCTGGGGATTGAAGGGGGGAGGGATGGGATTGGGCTGCCGCTCTGGGGTAGCCCGTACAGCTGGGGAGTCAGGGGCCTGGTGAGTTGGGGGCTGGGTAGGTGGGGGAGCTGTACGGGCGGAAATATGGGGAGAGCAGCGAGGGGGGGGCAAAGGGGCATTTTTGGGGAGGGACAGGATAGGAGGTATGGGAAGGGCCGGGAGTGGCTTCTACCTGGGGAGGGGCTTCTGTCTGGGGAGGGGCGGGAGGCTGATGCCCAGAAGTGGAAGGTCCATCTGAAATATATAACAAATATATATATATATATATATATATATATATATATATATATATATATATATAGACTACGGCCACGTAGTGCCGAAACTGGTCAGACTTTTTGTATCTCTCTCTGCTGAGACTGATGTGCCATTTTTATCCCTTGGAATTTACCTAATAAAGATGTTTCTATATTTTTTTAACTGGAGTTAAATTGTTCTCTTTGCTTTGGCCGTGCATTGGATCTTCCTTTTTTTATATACAGTATAGACTTATATGAGATCAAAAATATTATTATCTTTAAAAAAACAACGATTCAACATTAGTTAATGTCTGGAATCTTGTTCTCATAAAATATTGATACAAGGTCACAATAATTACTATGTTTTAAGTTATTGATTGATTGTTCTCAAATATAATTACTTTGAAGATTTCATTGATCCTTTCAACTCTGAATGTTCCCTGTTATTTTTCATGTTACATTTCATAAATACATTACAAATCATATTTATCAAAGGCAACATTAAGTGCTAATATTTAGGATTTGATAATATATTTGTCTTTTGGGTAATATTTTGGGATGCATGTATGCATTTGATATTGAAATGCAATAGAGTTCTGTTAGACAAAATTTGAATAATATGGTAGTGTGTAATATTCTGAAATTGAAAGGTCCACTCCACCTAACCTTTTAAACCAGGTACACACTGATTGACATATATATTTCGGGCATTGCCTTTGTATCTTTAATGTTCTAATTTAAAACTTCATGCTTCAATCAATTACTTTTCAAAATATATAGACAGTAGATACTACCATTCATATTATCTATTAATAATATAATCTTCTCTATCATCTGATTCAATTGTCAGAATAATGTTGTGAATCTCTCTTTTACATTAGGATTAACTGTATGTCATCACAATATTAATAGACATTTATCAATGCATGCTTTAATTTTGTGGAATATTAATGTTTGATGTATTGAAATGGACAGTCTACACATAAAAATACAAAAAATATATTAACATCTCATACATCATGAAATCAAATCAAGGCATTTAAACATGATTATGTTTTATGTATACTTAGAAGTGGTTTTGAATTCATAAACAATGATGACATAAGGATATGGTCTGCATATAGGCACTCAGATAAATAAACAATATATAAGGTTGTGGAGTTTATTAGAGAAAAAGACACATTAAAAGGTGAAACTTTATTGTAACCATGTTAAAATACCTGTTACTCAGGAAATATCACACGCACACACACAATTCCCTTGTGTTATCTGAATGAAAGGGTTAATTTTCAGTATGACCCTTTCGCAACATCGCTAATCAGACCAACACAAGGAATTCACACACATTAAAAAATAGGACCATAGGGCTTAGGGTAGTAGTAAATAATTATCATACCAGATAAATCATTGTGGGAGAGAAAATATGGATAATGATAGTGCCTTAAATGTTATTGTCAATCACTTAGATAGTGAGTGTCTGTCTCTTTAAGACACTCACTGATATATAACTAGAGGCCTATATCCTTCAACACCTACTAAACGTTATGGTGCATATTTCTCCCAATATCAATATCGATTTTGTAAGCTAATTTATCATAGTGGGTAGCTCAGATTCAAACATGGAATCTATTTGTATAAATAACAACTGTCTCTCATTTAAACAGTTAGTTTTAAACTATATCAAAACCACAAAGACACACTGTTTTCCTTATGTGTAGTTTAGTTGTGCAGGGTGCTACTCTTCCCCTCCTTTTGCAAATTCATATAGATAGACACTAACGGCTAGATTTAGAGTTTTGCGTTAGAAGGGGTGCGTTAGCTACCAGTGCTTTTTTTTTTGGTCGCACCTTTTAAATACCGCTGGTATTTAGAGTTCACAGAAGGGCTGCGTTAGGCTCCAAAAAAGGAGCGTAGAGCATAATTTACCGCCACTGCAACTCTCAATACCAGCGGTGCTTACGGACGCGGCCAGCTTCAAAAACGTGCTTGTGCACGATTCCCCCATAGGAAACAATGGGACAGTTTGAGCTGAAAAAAAACCTAACACCTGCAAAAAAGCAGCGTTCAGCTCCTAACGCAGCCCCATTGTTTCCTATGGGGAAACTCTTCCTATGTCTGCACCTAACACCCTAACATGTACCCCGAGTCTAAACACCCTAACCTTACACTTATTAACCCCTAATCTGCCGCCCCCGCTATCGCTGACACCTGCATATTTTTTTTAACCCCTAATCTGCCGCTCCGTACACCGCCGCAACCTACGTTATCCCTATGTACCCCTAATCTGCTGCCCCTAACCCCTGCCGACCCCTATATTATATTTATTAACCCCTAATCTGCCGCCCCAACGTCGCCGCCACCTACCTACAATTATTAACCCCTAATCTGCCGACCGGACCTCACCGCTACTATAATAAATGTATTAACCCCTAATCCGCCTCACTCCCGCCTCATTAACACTATAATAAATAGTATTAACCCCTAATCTGCCCTCCCTAACATCGCCGACACCTAACTTCAATTATTAACCCCTAATCTGCCGACCGGACCTCACCGCTACTCTAATAAATGTATTAACCCCTAAAGCTAAGTCTAAACCTAACACTAACACCCCCCTAAATTAAATATAATTTAAATCTAACGAAATAAATTAACTCTTATTAAATAAATTATTCCTATTTAAAGATAAATACTTACCTGTAAAATAAACCCTAATATAGCTACAATATAAATTATAATTATATTGTAGCTATTTTAGGATTAATATTTATTTTACAGGCAACTTTGTAATTATTTTAACCACGTACAATAGCTATTAAATAGTTATTTAATATTTAATAGCTACCTATTTAAAATAATTACAAAATTACCTGTAAAATAAATCCTAACCTAAGTTACAATTAAACCTAACACTACACTATCAATAAATTAATTAAATACAATACCTACAAATAAATACAATTAAATAAACTAACTAAAGTACAAAAAATAAAAAAGAACTAAGTTACAAAAAATAAAAAACATATTTACAGACATTAGAAAAATATTATAACAATTTTAAGCTAATTACACCTACTCTAAGCCCCCTAATAAAATAACAAAGACCCCCAAAATAAAATAATGCCCTACCCTATTCTAAATTAAAAAAGTTCAAAGCTCTTTTACCTTACCAGCCCTTAAAAGGGCTTTTTGCAGGGCATGCCCCAAAGAATTGAGTTTTTTTGCCTGTAAAAAGAAAACATACAATACCCCCCCCAACATTACAACCCACCACCCACATACCCCTAATCTAACCCAAACTCCCCTTAAATAAACCTAACACTAAGCCCATGAAGATCTCCCTACCTTGTCTTCACCACACCGGGTTCACCGATCCGTCCTGGCTCCGACGTCTTCATCCAAGCCCAAGCGGGGACTGAAGATGTCCATGATCCGGCTGAAGTCTTGATCCAAGCGGGAGCTGAAGAGGTCCATGATCCGGCTGAAGTCTTCATCCAAGCGGGAGCTGAAGAGGTCCATGATCCGGCTGAAGTCTTCTATCAAGCGGCATCTTCAATCTTCTTTCTTCCGGATCCATGTTCATCCCGCCGACGCGGAACATCCATCTTCACCGACGACTGACGGTTCCTTTAAGGGACGTCATCCAAGATGGCGTCCCTCGAATTCCGATTGGTTGATAGGATTCTATCAGCCAATCGGAATTAAGGTAGGAAAATTCTGATAGGCTGATGGAATCAGCCAATCAGATTCAAGTTCAATCCGATTGGCTGATCCAATCAGATTGAGCTCGCATTCTAATTGGCTGATTCCATCAGCCTATCAGAATTTTCCTACCTTAATTCCGATTGGCTGATAGAATCCTATCAACCAATCGGAATTCGAGGGACGCCATCTTGGATGACGTCCCTTAAAGGAACCTTCATTCTGTTTTAGGACGTCGGAAGAAGAGGATGGATCCGCGCTGGAGGTCTTCATCCGCCGCTTGGATCAAGACTTCAGCCGGAGGATGGACGTCACTCTTCAGCCCCCGCTTGGGCTTGGATGAAGACTTCGGAGGCTCTTCTGGACCGATCGGTGAACCCGGTGTGGTGAAGACAAGGTAGGGAGATCTTCAGGGGCTTAGTGTTAGGTTTATTTAAGGGGGGTTTGGGTTAGATTAGGGGTATGTGGGTGGTGGGTTCTAATGTTGGGGGGGGTATTGTATGTTTTTTTTACAGGCAAAAGTGCTGAATTCTTTGGGGCATGCCCCGCAAAGGGCCCTTTTAAGGGCTGGTAAGGTAAAAGAGCTTTTCTATTTTAATTTTAGAATAGGGTAGGGCATTTTTTTATTTTGGGGGGCTTTGTTATTTTATTAGGGGGCTTAGAGTAGGTGTAATTAGTTTAAAATTTTTATAATATTTTTCTAATGTCTGTAAATATTTTTTTTATTTTTTGTAACTTAGTTCTTTTTTATTTTTTGTACTTTAGTTAGTTTATTTAATTGTATTTATTTGTAGGTATTGTATTTAATTAATTTATTGATAGTGTAGTGTTAGGTTTAATTGTAGATAATTGTAGGTATTTTATTTAATTAATTTATTGATAGTGTAGTGTTAGGTTTAATTGTAACTTAGGTTAGGATTTATTTTACAGGTAATTTTGTAATTATTTTAACTAGGTAGCTATTAAATAGTTATTAACTATTTAATAGCTATTGTACCTGGTTAAAATAATTACAAAGTTGCCTGTAAAATAAATATTAATCCTAAAATAGCTACAATATAATTATTCGTTATATTGTAGCTATATTAGGGTTTATTTTACAGGTAAGTATTTAGCTTTAAATAGGAATAATTTATTTAATAAGAGTTAATTTATTTCGTTAGATTTAAATTATATTTAACTTAGGGGGGTGTTAGTGTTAGGGTTAGACTTAGATTTAGGGGTTAATACATTTATTAGAGTAGCGGTGAGGTCCGGTCGGCAGATTAGGAGTTAATAATTGAAGTTAGGTGTCGGCGATGTTAGGGAGGGCAGATTAGGGGTTAATACTATTTCTTATAGGGTTATTGAGGCGGGAGTGAGGCGGATTAGGGGTTAATAACTTTATTATAGTAGCGGTGAGGTGCGGTCGGCAGATTAGGGGTTAATTATTGTAGGTAGCTGGCGGCGACGTTGTGGGGGGCAGATTAGGGGTTAATAAATATAATATAGGGTCGGCGGTGTTAGGGGCAGCAGATTAGGGGTACATAAGTATAACGTAGGTGGCGGCGGTGTGCGGTCGGCAGATTAGGGGTTAAAAAAATTTAATCGAGTGGCAGCAATGTGGGGGGGCCTCGGTTTAGGGGTACATAGGTAGTTTATGGGTGTTAGTGTACTGAAGAGCACAGTAGTTAAGAGCTTTATGAACCGGCGTTAGCCCAGAAAGCTCTTAACTCCTGGTTTTTTTCTGCGGCTGGAGTTTTGTCGTTAGAGTTCTAACGCTCACTTCAGCCAAGACTCTAAATACCGGCGTTAGAAAGATCCCATTGAAAAGATAGGATACGCAATTGGCGTAGGGGGATCTGCGGTATGGAAAAGTCGCGGCTGCAAAGTGAGCGTTAGACCCTTTCCTGACTGACTCCAAATACCAGCGGGCGGTAAAAACCAGCGTTAGGAGCCTCTAACGCTGGTTTTGACGGCTACCGCAAAACTCTAAATCTAGGCGTAAGTGAGATGGGGTTGTTGCACATATAAGTTCATTCAGTTGTCACTCTTTGTTTATTTCAACACATTCATGCATTGTTTAAGGCAACACTGTAGTCAACATATGATTATGGCAACATTGTGATTAATGGTTTCCCACATAGGGGTAGAGTCTGCACCTCACGCTACCATATATATTCAGTGACAAAATTAAAATCGGTTCCCCAATTTCTTTAAACCTTGATAGTTCTGGACCATTTAAGTTGTTGCTATTAGCTAAAGAGTAGTCACTGTGCAATAGCTGTTTGTTTAAAGTTTTAGTTGGGTAATTACCAATAGAAGTTGGTGGTCACGATATAGAGTATCTGATTTTTAGGTTAAAAATTACCGCAAAATGCGAGCCATAGAGAGTTACATAGGTTTGTGGCAAACCACTATTACCAGCATCAATTAAAGTAACGTTTTAAGTTTAAATTTTTAAACTACCCACAACAAGCAACAAGTGCCGATATACTGGCACATACGCTGGCCCTAAGCCCCTCCCACCTACGCATTTGGTCATGGTTACGTGACTTCGTCAGGGTTTAGGGGCCGGCCATTAAGCTAGTGCCTCTATTTGTATCGTTTACAATCACCATGGTTACCAATCGGTTACGAACCAAAAGGATCCATTGGCATATTGTGTTATTCACAAATCATGCAGTGTCTCTGCTTCTTTTGGAATATAGCTCAAAATGATGAAACGGACAGTGAGTGACCGTATTCAATTCTGTGTTGCACGATTGTAATCTTAATCCTATCAATATCTTATTATGATATCTTTCTTTTCAAAAGCCTCAGGATTAATTTATCTTTTGTCTTCATATGCACTTACAACAAAATCCATCAGCAACTAATGGTTTTGTAAAAAATTATATCTCAGAACATATTGGAGCTTAGATACTAATTTTCCTATTCTATGATCATCCATAGTTTATTCAGACACAAGTTAAAGGGCAATATAGGGCACATATAAATGTACAGTTATAAGATTGTTTATCTAAATGGTCCACCTTACAACCTAGGGAATATAAATTGAGATTACTCCTGTTATACAAGTACAGTCGATAGCAAATACAGATATAATGTATGTATAGATATACAGTATGTATATACCTATTGATTTTATTATAAAAAACAAGAAAATGATAAATCTTCATTGAGTCCTTTGAGGCTTTTACTCTGCAGGTCATAAATCCATCTGTACTCTCTGTGCAGCAGGATCTTGCCAGGATCACCCCTCCTTTGATTACCTCGAATCTGGTCTAGTGCAAGGAATTTTATATTATACTTATCATCCATATGAACACTATTCATGTGTTCTGCAACGGGAACAGATCTCTCCCATTTAATGTCACCCATATGTTCTAGGATCCTTGTGCGTAACTCTCTAATCGTTTTTCCTACATAGATTAGGGGGCAACTACCTACAGTTCAAGAAGTATGGTATTGGGTATTTTTGTTGGGTTGTTGGATGAACGAATATTTTTGTTGGTAGCATATTTTTGCAGGCTTGACAGTTTCCACATTTAAAGGATCCCTTTGTGTTTGATAGCCAAGTTGTTACTTGTTGTTGGACATAATGGCTTCTAGTTAAAATATCCTGCATGTTTTTAGCCCTTCTATTTGTAATCCGTGGGTATTCCTGCAAAATTTCCTTAAGATCATCATCTTGGTATAGGATAGGCCAGTATTTATGAAAAATCTTACGGATCTCAGCATTTTGGTCATCAAAGGTACCAATGATCCTTACATCTTTTTGTTGTTGTTCATTGTCTGCTTTCTGTCTCATATTATTAAGTAATTATCAGCGATCATAATTTTTTGCTCTTTTATAGGCTGCTTTTAAACACCTAATAGGATAACCTTTTTCCCTAAAGCGTAGTTGTAAATCTTTTGCAGCATTTTCAAATTCCTACTCACTGCTGCAATTTCTACGTGCTCTTAGGTACTGACCTGTAGGTATCGCTTTTTTTAGACTATTTGGATGAAAGCTTTGCCAATTCAATAAACTATTGCTGGCGGTCGGTTTTCTGAAGATTTTAGTAGAGAGTTCTCCATACTCATCTTTTGTAATCAGTAGATCTAGAAAGGCAATTTCAGTTTTGCTTATTTCATGGGTATAGTGCATTCCAAATTCATTAAGGTTCAACCAGTTCATAAATTCAGTGAATTCCTCCTGGGTACCGTTCCATAGTATTAGAACATCATCTATGAAGCGAAGATATAAATCAATCTTGTGTAGAAAGGGGTTTATCTCTTCATTTAGTATGGAGATTTTTTTCAATCCACCCTAAAAACAGATTGGCGTAAGTTGGGGCACAGCATGTGCCCATTGCAGTTCCCTGCTTTTATAAATATATCTTCCTATCAAAGAGAAAATAGTTGTGTTCTAATACATATTCTAGGAGGTCCACAGTGAATTGGTCACTGATATTGGGTTTTCGGGTTTTTTGAATTTAAAAAATATTTGACCACTTTTATACCCAACTCATGTTGAATATTTGAGTATAAGCTTTCAACATCAATGCTTGCAAAGAAACTATCCGGGCTCAATGCTATATCACTTAACTGTTTTAATACATCAGTTGTATCCTGAACAAAAGAGGATAGGGTATATACAAATTCCCTTAGTTTACCTTCCACAAAAATACTTATGTTTTCAGTCAGGCACCCATTGCCTGAAACAATGGCTCTTCCTGGTGGTGGATTCTTCTGTTTGTGGATATTAGGTAAACCATAAAAGGTTGCCACTCGTGTTTTAAGATTTTATAATGCTCTAAATTCCTCTCTAGAGATTATTTCATTGTATAGGCCGTAATCTAGTAAAGATTTCAACCCCCTTAAATAATTGCCTGTTGGATCTCTCTCAAGTATTTCATAGTTAGCACTCAGATGAATAGCAATTACTGTCTGTACAATCAGAAGATGATTATTGTGGTTTTGCATGGAATATGCATGTGACATCATGATGTCATTAATGACAAATCATACATAAATGAAAGAAAAATTAAAACATATGTTCATGCTGCATGATATAGAAAGGGGGCAGTAGTGTATTGTAAAAATAATGGAATAATAATTTTTAAAGTGCCAAAGCTGTAGACTTTGTTTTTCTTCAAGAGAATGTTTTAAGAAAAATAATACATGTTCAATACATGTTATATATATTTCACATACCATCAGACTCCAAGGGAGCCACTTCCTCCTCCATCCCACATGTTACCTCAATATCTGTAAAACATAATATGTTGTGTACACATTAAAAAAAAAAAAAATTCTAACATATGCTACTGTTGCTCAAGGACACACATCAATGTTGCATTAAAGATATACTGAACCAAAGTTAGGAATTACATCATTTTGAAGGAACATACAAATGAAATTAGATTTGTAATTCTCGATGAGTAATAATTTGTCAGGGTGCCAGGAATCAGACTGAGACGAGAAGTGCAAAAATAATCACACCTTTATTAATAGCAAAAAATAATAAAATGTCCACAAGTCAAATAACAAGCCAGGAGTCAAAACAAGAGCTGGTAGTCAGACGAGCCGAGTCAGGAGCCAAAGCGAATAGTCAGACGAGCCGGAATCAGGAACAAGGAAAACAGCAGAGACAGGAACAAGCCAGGGATCAGGAACCAGGAAGGACGTCAGGCAGCCAGGTAATACACAGGAACTCTCACAAACAGGTCTCAGACAACGCAAAGGCAAAACATACTGAACAGAGGCCCTTTAACCCTTTAAGGACACAGCTTTCAGTTTGCTCAATTGTTTTATGACGGAAAACTTCCGTCATATGTCCTTAAGAGGTTAAATAATAAATGATGACATCACAATTCTGAGACTGCATCCTGTCTCACATGGATGATGCACAACAGTCTGGCCATAAAAGGAAGTGCAGGAAGTGAGCAGCATCCCCCACAATGCACCAAGTCAGGAAGAGAGGTGAGTAAAATGGCTGCCAGCAGCACATGGCAAACACAACAGGGAAAAACCCTGACAGTACCCTCCCATCAACGACCCCTCCCCCCCGGGAGGACAAAAGGCTTATTGGGGAAACAGGCATGGAAGGCACGGAGGAGGGCGGGAGCATGAACATCAGAGGAGGGAACCCAAGAACGCTCCTCCGGACCGTAGCCCCTCCAGTGAACCAAATACTGTACACGGCCCCTGGACATACGAGAGTCAATAATGCTGCTGACCTCATACTCCTCATGGTTGTCAACAAAGATAGGACGGGGACGAGGCAACACAGTGGTAAAACGATTACAAACCAATGGTTTCAAGAGAGAGACATGAAAAACATTGTAGATGCGCATAGCAGGTGGAAGGTCAAGAGCGTAGGTGACAGGATTAACCCGTCGGAGTATTTGAAAAGGACCAACATAATGGGGAGCCAATTTATTTGAAGACACACGAATGTTCAAGTTGCGGGAGGAAAGCCAAACTCTCTCACCAACCTGGTAGGAAGGTGCGGGCAGACGCCTACGATCAGCCTGGAACTTTTGGCACTGCATAGAACGATGAAGGCAATCCTGAATCTGCACCCACGTGGAACGGAGTTACCGGAGATGCTTCTCCAAAGCCGGAATACCCTGAGACATGAATGAATCGGGCAACAAGGATGGTTGAAATCCATAATTTGCCATGAACGGGGATAACTTGGAGGAAGCATTAATAGCACTATTACGAGCAAACTCTGCCCAAGGTAACAGTTCAGACCAATTATTGTGGTGATCTGAGACATAGCAACAGAGGAACTGTTCCACAGCTTGATTAGACCATTCCGCAGCCCCATTGGATTGAGGGTGATATGCTGAGGAGAAGGAAAGCTGGATCCCCATTTGAGCACAAAAGGAACGCCAAAATATGGAGACAAACTGGCTACCCCGGTCCGACACTATCTCCTTGGGTAACCCATGTAAACGGAACACCTCCCGGGCAAAAATTGAAGCAAGCTCCTGAGCGGTAGGCAGCTTCATCAAGGGAATGCAATGTGACATTTTAGAAAAACGGTCAACCACCATAAGGATAACAGTATTGCCATTGGAAACAGAGAGCTCGACAATGAAGTCCATGGAAAGATGTGTCCAAGGACGCTCACCATTAGCAATAGGTTGAAGAAGACCCACAGGAAGACGTCGAGGAGTCTTATTCTGTGCACAAACTGAGCAGGAGGCAACATACGCAGCAACATCAGAACGAAGACCTGGCCACCAGAATTGTCGAGTGACAGACCAAATCATTTGGTTCTTGCCTGGGTGACCTGCGGCTTTAGGATAGTGGTAAGTGTGCAAAAGTTTAGTTAGAAGATTCTCAGGAACAAAACACTTACCACTAGGTTTCTCAGGCGGTGCATTGGTTTGTGCAGCCAGGATCTCCTCACCCAAGGGAGAAGTCAAATTAGTATGTATGGTAGCCAAAATATGGTCAGAAGGTATAACAGGAGTAGGTACAGACTCCTCCTTGGACAGAGGCGAAAATTGTCGAGAGAGGGCATCAGCCCTAACATTCTTACTACCAGGCAGGTAGGAGACCACATAATTAAATTGAGACAAAAATAGCACCCATCTGGCCTGTCGGGGCGACAAACGTTTTGCTTCAGATAGATAAGTTAAATTCTTGTGGTCAGTAAGAATGAGCACTGGCACGCTAGTACCCTCGAGAAGATGCCTCCATTCCTTGAGTGCCAAAATTATGGCCAGTAATTCCCTGTCGCCAATTTCATAATTGCACTCTGCTGGAGACAATTTCTTAGAGAAGAAACCACACGGATGCAAGGAACCGTCAGGCGTAGGACGTTGAGACAAGAGGGCACCTACTCCAGTCTCAGACGCATCGACCTCAAGAACGAAAGGCAGGACAGGGTTAGGATGAGCCAGAACTGGAGCGGCAGCAAAGGCAGTCTTAAGACTATCAAAGGCCTCAATGGCAGTAGGTGACCAATGGAGTGGATCATTCTCTTTACGGGTCATGTCTGTGATAGGTTTGACCAAGGAAGAAAAGTTTTTAATAAACTTTCTATAGTAATTGGCGAACCCCAAAAAACGTTGAATAGACCGAAGACCAACTGGGCGAGGCCACTGCAGAACTGCAGATAATTTGTCAGGATCCATGGAGAACCCTGCAACGGAGATAACATAACCTAGGAAGGTTACTTGAGTCTGATGGAACTCACATTTCTCAAGTTTACAAAACAGGCCGTTCTCACGTAGTCTCTGAAGAACCCGTGTAACAACAGAACGATGAGCCTCAAGTGTGGGTGAGTGTATGAGGATGTCGTCTAAGTACACCACAACACACTTTTGCAACATATCTCGTAGGACATCATTAATAAATTCCTGAAAAACAGCAGGAGCATTACATAGGCCAAAGGTCATTACAAGATACTCATAATGCCCGCTCCTGGTGTTAAATGCTGTTTTCCATTCGTGACCCTCCTTAATCCTAACGAGATTGTACGCTCCTCTCAAATCAAGTTTAGAAAAGACCGTAGCTCCCTTGAGGCGGTCAAAGAGTTCCGTAATGGGCGGAATAGGGTAAGCATTCTTAATGGTAAGACGATTAAGACCCCTATAATCGATACATGGTCTTAACTCGCCAAACTTTTTCTTCACAAAGAAGAAGCCAGCCCCTGCAGGAGAGCAGGATTTGCAGATGATCCCCCGCGACAAAGCATCAGCAACATACTCCTCCATAGCACAATTTTCTGCAACAGACAGAGGGTACACCCGGCCCCGAGGAGGAATGGCTCCGGGTTGCAGGTCTATGGCACAATCGTAAGACTGGTGAGGAGGCAACGTACCGGCACACACCTTGTCAAACACGTCTCGGAACTCTCGGTACTCCTCTGGCAATTGTGATACCGAAGAAGTGCACAAGACTTTAACTGGTTTCCGAAGACAAGTGGAAATACATTGCGGGGACCACAACAAAATTTTGGACCTGCGCCAGTCGAGACTGGGATTGTGCTTTTGGAGCCAGGGATAACCCAGAACAACTGGAAAATGCGGAGAGTTTATCACCTGGAACTGGAGGGTTTCAAAATGGAGAGCCCCAACAGCCATGGACAACGGAGCAGTTTCGTGAGTAACAAGAGCGGGCTGAAGGGGCCTGCCATCAATGGCCTCAATAGCAAGCGGAACAGACCGAGGCAAAACAGGAATGGAGTGCTTTGATACAAAAGTACTGTCAATGAAATAGCCCGCAGCACCGGAGTCAACAAGAGCCTGGGTGACTATGGAGGAGTCCACCCAGGAAAGGACAACTGTGACCAAAGGTTTCTCCTTAAGAGGTTCCGGGGACAAGGATAAACCACCCAAGGTCTGCCCCCGACAGGACCTTAGGTGTGAGCGTTTCCCGGACATGTAGGACAAGACTTCAAAAGGTGGCCCTGTAACCCACAATAGAGGCAGAGCCCCTCCCTCCTCCTAAAGGCCCTCTCTGCCGCGGAGAGGCGCATGAATCCCAACTGCATCGGCTCAGCAGTACCTGGTGACTCGGGACCAGGAGGCATGGGAGGAGAGGGAGGCATGGGTGGGAACGAACACGTAGGAGACAACGGAACAGGGGGCTTCCGCAAGCGCTCCTTAAAAGAGGGCCTCTCTCTGAGTCTGCTGTCAATTAGGATCAAAAAAGACACCAATGCCTCGAGATCCTCTGGTAAATCCCTGGCAGCAACTTCATCCTTAATTGCATCAGAGAGCCCATGAAAGAAGGGGGCAACAAGGGCTTCATTGTTCCAACCTACCTCTGCGGCAAGCGTACGGAACTCAATAGCATACTGAGCAACAGATCTTGTACCTTGCTGAATGGACATGAGTCGTTTAGCAGCAGAGGAGGAGCGAGCCAGAACATCAAATACCCTTCGAAAGGAGGCCACAAATTCAGGGTAATTTGAAATCACAGGTTTATTAGTCTCCCACAAGGGATTAGCCCAGGCAAGAGCTGTGTCAGAGAGTAACGAGATGAGAAATCCCACCTTAGCTCTGTCAGAGGGAAACGCCTGAGGTAACATCTCAAAGTAAATGCCCACCTGGTTCAAAAACCCTCTACACTGAATAGGATCGCCTCCAAATCGCTGAGGTAGAGGTGCAGAACCGGACATGCTCCTGGGTAGGCATAGGTGCAGTAGCGGAAACAGGAGCAGCCATAACTTGCGGGACACTTTGATCCAAATGTGCAGTGCAAGTCAGCAGGGTTTGCAGGGCTAGTGCAAACTGATCCAAGCGGTGATCCTGTACATCCATCCTGGAAATGATGGCAGGTAAAGGTGGATTATTAGCACCATCAGGATTCATGGCCTTTGCGTAATGTTAGGGTGCCAGGAATCAGACTGAGATGAGAAGTGCAAAATAATCACACCTTTATTAATAGCAAAAAATAATAAAAAGTCCGCAAGTCAAATAACAAGCCAGGAATCAAAACCAGAGCTGGTAGTCAGACGAGCCGAGCCAGGAGCCAAAGCGAATAGTCAGACGAGCCGGAATCAGGAACAAGGAAAACAGCAGAGTCAAGAACAAGCCAGGGATCAGGAACCAGGAAGGACGTCAGGCAGCCAGGTAATACACAGGAACTCTCACAAACAGGTCTGAGACAACGCAAAGGCAAAGCATACTGAACAGAGGCCCTTTAAATAATAAGTGATGACATCACAATTCTGAGACTGCATCCTGTCTCACACAGATGATGCACACCAGTCTGGCCATAAAAGGAAGTGCAGGAATTGAGCAGCATCCCCCACAATGCACCATAGTCAGGAAGAGAGGTGAGTAAAATGGCTGCCAGCAGCACATGGCAAACACAACAGGGAAAAAACCCTGACAAGGCCAAATCTGAAGAGCCCTGAAAATAGCAAGAAGTTCTAAAATATTGATTGGTAACCTCGCCTCTTGAGGTTTCCAAACCCATTGTGCTGTCAGAGATCCCCAGACAGCTCCCCAACCTGAAAGACTTGCATCTGTTGTGATCACAGTCCAGGTAGGATGAACAAGAGAGGCCCCTTGAACTATACGATGGTGGTCTAACCAACAAGTCAGAGAGAGTTGAATGTTGGGATTTAAGAATATCAATTGTGATATCCGTGTATAATCCTTGCACCATTGATTAAGCATATAAAGCTGCACCGGTCTTATGTGAAAACGAGCAAAGGGGATCGCGTCCGATGCTGCAGTCATGAGACGTAAAACCTCCATGCACATAGCCACTGAAGGGAAATGTTCGAGACTGAAGGTTTCGACAAGCTGAAACAAAAGTCATGGATACTGAATCTATCTGGAAACCTAAAAAGGTGACCCTTGTCTGAGGAATCAAGGCACTCTTTGGTAAATTGATCCTCCAACCATGTCTTTGAAGAAACAACACTAGATGATTTGTGTGAGATTCGGCAGAATGTAAAGACTAGTACCAAGATATTGTCCAAATAAGGAAACACCGCAATACCCTGTTCTCTGATTAAAGAAAGAAGGGCACTGAGACCTTTTGAAAAGATCCTTGGAGCTGTCGCTAGGCCAGATGGAAGAATGAAAAATTGGTAATGCTTGTCTAGAAAAGAGAATCTCAGAAACCGATAGTGGTCTGGATGAATCGTAATATGAAGATATGCATCCTGTAAGTCTATAATGGACATATAATGACCTTGCTGAACAAAAGGTAGAATAGTCCTTATAGTCGCCATCTTGAAAGTTGGGATTCTTACAAAATTATTCAAAATTTTCAGATCCAGAACTGGCCTGAATGAATTTTCTTTCTTTGGGACAATGAATAGATTTGAATAAAACCCCAGACCCTGTTCCTGAAACGGAACTGGTATGATTACCCCTGAAAGCTCTAGATCTGAAACACACTTCAGAAAAGCCTGAGCCTTCACTGGATTTGCTGGAACGTGAGAGAGAGAAAATCTTCTAATAGGAGGTATTACTCTGAATCCTATTAGATACCCTTGAGATACAATACTCTGAATACAGTGATTTTGGACAGAATCTGCCCAAATGTCTTGGAATAATTTCAATCTGCCCCCCATCAGCTGAGCATGCAACCTTGGGGGCTGGCTTTGAATTTTTAAAAGGCTTGGGGTTATACCAACTTGAAGAAAGTTTCCAATTGGAACCAGAGTCTTTGGGGGAAGGATAGGATTTCTGTTCCTTATTCTGTCAAAAAGAATCAAAATGATTAGAAGCTTTAGATTTACCCTTAGATCTTTTATCCTGAGGTAATAGTGATAGCTGAAATAATTGAATCCAACTGAGAACCAAATAAATTGTTACATTGGAAAGAAAGAGATAGTAATCTAGACTTAGATACCATGTCAGCATTCCAAGATTTGAGCCACAAAGCTCTTCTAGCTAAAATAACTAAAGACATAGATTTAACATCAATTTTGATGATATAAAAAATAGCATCACAGATAAAATGATTAGCATGTTGAAGCAAGCGAACAATGCTAGACAAATCCGGATCTGTTTCCTGTTGCACTAGGCTATCCAACCAGAAAGTTGATGCAGCCGCAACATCAGACATAGAAATAGCAGGCCTGAGAATATAGCCAAAAAATAAATAAGCTTTCCATAGAAAAGATTCAAGTTTCCTATCTAAAGGATCCTTAAAAGAAATACTATCTTCTATAGGAATAGCCTACGTTTAGCAAGAATAGAAATAGCCCCATCAACTTTGGGGACTTTTTCCCAAAACTGTAATCTAGCTGCTGGCAAAAGGATACAACCTTTTAAACCTAGAAGAAGGAATGAAATGAGTACCAGGCTTAATCTATTTCTTAGCAATCATATCAGATATAGCATCAGGAACTGGAAAAACCTCAGGAGTAACCACAGGAGGTTTATAAACAGAATTTAAATGTTTACTAGTTTTAATATCAAGAGGACTAGACTCCTCAATATCCAAAGTAACCAACACTTCTTTTAACAAGGAACGAATATACTCAATCTTGAAGAGATAAGTAGATTTGTCAGTGTCAATGTCTGAGAAGATCTTCTGAATCAGAGAGATCCTCATTAGAGGAGGATATTTCCGTATGTTTTCGGTCATTAAAAAATGTCATCAACTTTATGAGAAGTTTTTAAAGACCATTAACGTTTATTAGAGGGCGGAAAAGCAGACAAAGCCTTCTGTATTGCATCATTAATAAAAAATTTCATATCCACAGGGATATCATGTACATTAGATGTTGAAGGAACAGCAGATACTGTACTACTACTTGTCAGTATATGGCCAGGTTATAATACAATATATTTAATAATTATTCTTTAAAATAAACCCCCAATAAAAATGCATATACCAAGACAATAAAATTAATGTAAATTCCTAAATTATTTTTTAATAGTTAAAATTTATAGACACATTGAATTATATTTGTAGAAAGCCAGACCTGAATCAAACTATACACGTTTAACTATTATAATATGTTATGCAAAAATCATAGAATTTACCTTTAGAACTAGCCTTATTCACAATTGAGTTTCATTAAAAATATCACAATAAGAGACCAAGATATAAGCATTAATAAGCAGAATTATACTTTAAAAATGCTTAATTAAACAATAGAACAATATACACTCTAATTACAACACCAGGAGTTATATAGTTTCTTAATGTAAACAGTCAGTTTAAATGCCAATTTATCTATGTTGAAATAAATTCTTAGTTTACCTACAGTTAAGACAAATTCTAAATATATTTATATATTTGCAAAGATAAATTACTTAGCATACAAAAGACAAGCTTAACACTGTACAGGACTATAAAACACAAGGTTAAAATACAATTTATTCTTTTAGACCTGCTATTTGATTATAATTCCTAAATACCTTTGATTTGAATATTACTTATATTTAGCAACCTCTTATACTTTACCAAAAATAACCAAATCGATATTCAGCTTCCAATTTCGATATTCAGCTTCAGGTCCAATTTCACCTCAGAATACAAAAGGAGTATTTTGCATGTGGAGAAGAAAGGGTAGTTATTTTGCTTATAATAACTGTTTTCAACGCAGCCAATTTCAGTTACCAGTTAGCAGACAGCTCTTACTATCCTATGCTTGGGGTTTTATCATGTGATATAACCCCACCCCTTTTTGTTCTGTACCATCATTGGTGAATTGGATAGGCCCTTTGGATCTGAGCATGGATTGGCCCTGGGAAATTTCATTTTTAACAGGCAAAGGCCTTTAGGTTGTAATACTGGATTTTGGACATCGGGGCAGCAGACAGAGACAAACGTTTTCATTTTAATTGTTTCTATACAGTAAAAACATTTCTTTAAAAATGTTCATTTAAAATGCCATAATTTCTTTATATTAATAAGTTACATGTTCAAATACACATGGGTCACACTATCATTTTTCCTGATCATTTTAAAGGACAGGGGGTGTACTGGCGCTCAAAGCCTAGGGAATAGTGCGTTTGTTAGATCTAGTGTTTGTATATACACTGTATTGTATAGATTTACTTGTATATTAAAGATGTATTGTTATTTATGTCCTACTTTGACTGATATATTTATATATTATTCCTCTCTCTTGCATCAGATAATACATCTTTTACTTAGAAACTGATAATTAACAGACTGGCCATAAACACATTGCCAATACTATCGTAACCTGCTTTACAATGAGCTAGTCCCTAGTAATTGGGAAATTTTGAGTTTAAAGCCAGAGTGCTTGGACATTGTATTACCATATGAACATTAAGGGTTAAACTGTTTTCTTTTAAATATTAATTTATTTGCCATATTTCTTATACTTTACTCTGAAAATTTGGTAACCAATTCCTAAGAGACTAGATCTAACAAACGCACTATTCCCTAGGCTTTGAGCGCCAGTACACCCCCCTGTCCTTTTTTCCAACTTGTGTATTTGGGTCCGTGTATGAGGGACCCTGCTGTACTAGGCTATTAGGGATTCCTTAGCACCACTACTATTTTCTTCCTCGAATCCTGATCATTTTAAAACCACATGTGAATGTATTTCGCTTATAATGTATAAAATGCGTTTAAACCATATTTTCTATGAAACAATTTAAGGATTATAATATCTTCATCCTGGATTCAATTTCCTTCTACATCCATCCACTCAACATCACATACATGCTTTGAGATCAGCAAATATATGTGGTTTTCACACATTTATATCTACATTGGATTATTATCCCATACAGATTAATATTTCATATCTGTATGTTTCTTTTTAAGTGTATATAACACATAGGATATTATTTAAAATACCAATTATCTGTGTACTTACTAGGTGCCTGAAATGAAAGAAATAATGTTGTTAAAAATGTTCATTTGAGTATTTCCCTATATTCATATAAAATACAGTGGATTAAACATTGTTATATGGTATTTAAATTATGCAGGCTGTATTTGAACAATGGTTTTGAGAGTTAAATGCAAGACATGTGCTTTTGCTTAGCAAATCTTCCCCCAGATGTATGTCTGAGCTTCGTATATTCAAACCTCAGCAGTTATAATTAGTCTTTGCATCTCATTAGGCTTCAAACGAAAAGTTCCAGAGACTATGTCTCTGCCATTTCAGGGAGTCCTGTAATCCAGGCAATGAAACAGATGTTTCCCCTCTGAAACAATTTAAAGGTTATCTTAATTAGGATATAGGATAAGCGTATCTTATGTCTGATCTAAGACCTGGAATATACAGCTATATAGATTGACCATCTCTTATTGAAGTTTTTGCCTTTCTTTGAAGTTACTGTCTGAAATGAATTAGACCAATTGGCTTTTTTAAGATTACTTTAAAAAACAATTTCTTTTGATGATTGGGACACAGGCCTGTGCTGTATCCTGTGTATTCAAAAGAAGTGGGTGCTAAATTACACACAGTGACATTTGGAGTTTTACAAATAAAATGAATTATTTGGTGTATATAACCATCTATATATATTAAATAATAATATGTATATACTGTATATATATTATTTAATAACATTCACATATCTTCTGACATACTGATGGAGACATTCTCTGCATGCAAAAGCTTATCATGACAACTGTTACATACTACAGCTGGAGATATAATCTCTGATAACTTACAACAGATACACTTAGCTTTGGTAGAACTGTGATCATGCAGCAGGGTTCCAACAGTTGTTTCTGAGACAGGATCAGATTGACAAATCTTGCAAAATGTAAAAGAAATAACAACATTAAAGCAAAATTATTAATTTCCTTATATGGCAGTTTAAGGAATGGGAAAAAATGCAAACAGCATAGCCCTCTGAGCATATAAAAGACAAGAGGCATTGAGGAAGTGGGGTTTAAATAAGCTAAAATTTTTGGCGCCAAGTATGACGCACGACGCATTGATTTTGTTTTATGTACTGTTAAAGGGACAGTAAATTAAAGACAAAATTAAACTTAAATGGATTGGATAGAACATGGCATTTCAAACAACTTTCCAATTGTCTTATATTATCCATTGTGCTTAGATCACTCAGTATCCTTTGTTAAAGAGTAATCCTAGGTGAACTCAGTAGCCTGCACGTATCTTCAGACAGCAGAGATTGAAAGAACATTTATAGCATTGTTATACAAAGTTACAAACACTGTTGCACAGAGTGCTAAATACACGTGCACGCCCTAAACTCATATAATATCAGCTGTGAAAGGTATATCTCCCAGCGCTTGGTGTAAGTAGATTCCTGTTAGCTCCTAAAGACTAAGGGCCCCTAGCTTGCCCTAAAATTAAGCATCAGAAAGTATATCAAGCTTGAGGAGCGCCTAATGGGTGGTAAGGCAAAGGAAATAGTAACTATTTAATACATATCTATTTTAATAATAACAAATATATACACAAATAGTAATGGATCCATGCTATGTACAAAAATATAAAATAGGGTTAAAATACAAAATTGTATTTATGATATACAAGGCTTGGTTAAAATGCAAATGTAAAACAGGATATTATCAATCAATGGTCTAAGAGAGTTCCGTAGAGATCTGTATGAATCTCAAATGAGAAATGGTGGTCAAGATAATGACATGGGATAAATCCGAATAGGTGGGTATGCAAAAATAAATATTGTGATAGTGTCCTACAATACACCTTGAGGGTGAAAAAGTGAAAAAATATATATGTATATATATAAAAAATATAAAAAAATATATAAAAATATAAAATATAAAAATGAAAATGAAATGATATAAAATATAAAAATGATATGTAGAAAAATACATAAAAAGTAAAAATGGAATGGTGAAAAAAAACTTGAAAAAAGAAAGAAATGATTGAACTGATGTGATCGTAATCCAATTATACACCCTGGGTTAAGTGGTAATCCTGAATGATGTGAAAGTGTCTTAGTTGTATCCTCAGTGATATGAACTTTAAATAGTGAAAAAAAGGTTTTGGGGAAGATCCGGAGTTATCCAAGAGATCCCTTAGTACATAAATTCTTAGTTCCTGTGAATAAAAAACAACAACAACAACATAGCGTAATACTGCTGTAAACAAATGTGAATAATTAAAATGAAGCTCACTATAAGTTATCAATGCGTTTTGGCCCTATTTTAGGCCTTTATCAAAACTATCTCTACATATCATTTTTATTTTTATATTTTATATCATTTCATTTTCATTTTTATATATATTTATATATATATATACACACACACACACACACATAAACACATATAGATTTTTTCACTTTTTCGTACTTTTTCACCCTCAAGGTGTATTGTAGACACTATCACGATATTTATTTTTGCATACCCACCTATTCGGATTTATCCCATGTCATTATCTTGACCACCATTTCTCATTTGAGATTCATACAGATCTCTACGGAACTCTCTAAGACCACTGATTGATAATATCCTGTTTTACATTTGCTTTTTAACCAAGCCTTGTATATCATATATACAATTTTGTATTTTAACCATATTTTATAATTTTGTGCATAGCATGGATCCATGACTATTTGTATATATATATTTGTTATTATTAAAATAGATATGTTTTAAATAGTTACTATTTCCTTTGCCTTACCACTCATTAGGCACTTCTCAAGCTTGATATAATATAATATAAGCCTCCTAGGTTTACTCTATAACAAAGGATACCAAAAGAACAAAGCAAATTAGATCATAGAAGTAAATTGTAAAGTTGGGTAAAATTGCTGCTCTATCTGAATTATCAGCGCTTAACTTTCACTGTCAGTTTTGGCTTCTGTCTTTGATGATGTTTTTCTAATTATTCTGTGATATTGTGTTTTTAATTATACAAAAAACACAAAATACTGGTCTGGATTACAATCACTTTTTATTTGCATGAAAAAACATTGTATATCATTATATAGTAAAAAGCAGCATTACATGATATATGCACACAATGGTATAAATATACCTAACACTTGTGCTCTTGATACAAAGGGATTTATCAGACATATAATGTTCCATTTAGTTATAGTAGCCATTTAAATGTAAACATTTCCCTCAGTAATTCCTCTGGTATATAACATGTGCAATGCTAAGCATCTATTGCTATAAGAAAAGGTTTATCCACATGATGTGCACATTAAATATATCTCCCAGATGTCAATCATTTGAGACTGAAGTTCTTGTTTATATAATTCTCTAACACTCTATTCATATAAAGACTCCTTTATTCTGTAAATGTAATTATGTTATCCCCTATGTAAAACAAACGTACAACTCCTAACACCGGCATATTAATAAACAACACTGGGGGTGCTTTGGTGGTGAATTGTTGTGTAAACTGGTCAGTATGAGGACATATTTGTATATTCCTCTGTGGTGTTTGGATTATATCACATTGATATGAGAGAAACTGAGGTGCACATATATAGAGGAACAAAAGGTAGCAGAAGAGCACTTCCAATCTGAGGCTTTTATAACTGGGATTTAAAAAGTATTATTTACAATATCATCATTTTTTATGCTTCTATTTAGAAAGTTTGTCCTCTTTAGGATAATTGTAAAAAGGTTTGTACATTGTGTATATATAAAGTTTATTTTGTGTGTAAATATTTGGTGTTTTGTTATACCTGACTTTAATAAAAACATTTTTTCCACTTTCTAAACATGTGAAAGGTTTCTTCCCTTGTGAATCCTTTCATGAGTTTTCAGACTACTCATGTGTGTAAAACTTTTTCCACACTCTGTACATTTGAAAGGCTTTTCCCCTGTGTGAATCCTTTCATGAGTTTTCAGACTACTCATGTGTGTAAAACTTTTTCCACACTCTGTACATGTGAAAGGCTTTTCTCCTGTGTGAATCCTTTCATGAGTTTTCAGAAATATCATATGTATAAAACTTTTTCAACACGCTGTACATGTGAACAACTTTTCTCCTGTGTGAATCATTTCATGAGTTTTCAGATGAATCTTTTGTGTAAAACTTTTTCCACACTCTGTACATGTGAAAGGCTTTTCTCCTGTGTGAATCATTTTATGTTTTCTCAGATAACTATTATTTGTAAAAGATTTCCCACACTCTGTACATGTGAAAGGCTTTTCTCCTGTGTGAATCCTTTCATAAGTTTTCAGATAATTATTTTGTGTAAAACTTTTTCCACAGTCTGTACATGTGAAAGGCTTTTCTCCTGTGTGAATCATTTTATGTTTTCTCAGATAACTATTATTTGTAAAAGATTTCCCACACTCTGTACATGTGAAAGGCTTTTCCCCTGTGTGAATCCTTTCATGAGTTTTCAGACAACGCTTTTCTGTAAAACTTTTTCCACACTCTGTACATGTGAAAGGCTTTTCCCCTGTGTGAATCCTTTCATGTTTTTTCAAATTACTCTTTCGTGAAAAGCTTTTTCCACACTCTGTACATGTGAAAGGCTTTTCCCCTGTGTGAATCCTTTCATGAGTTTTCAGACAACGCTTTTCTGTAAAACTTTTTCCACACTCTGTACATGTGAAAGGCTTTTCCCCTGTGTGAATCCTTTCATGTTTTTTCAGAGTACTCTCTTCTATAAAACTTTTTCCACACTCTGTACATGTGAAAGGCTTTTCTCCAGCGTGAATCTTTCCATGAGTTTTCAGACAATCCATTCGTGTAAAACTTTTTCCACACTCTGTACATGTGAAAGGCTTTTCTCCTGTGTGAATAATTTCATGATATTTCAGATGACTTGTTTGTCTAAAACTTTTTCCACACTCAGTACATGTGAAAGGCTTTTCTCCTGTGTGACTCCTTTCATGAGTTTTCAGACGACTCTTTTGTGTAAAACTTTTTCCACACTCTGTACATGTGAAAGGCTTTTCTCCTGTGTGAATCATTTCATGAATTTTCAGACGACTCTTTTGTGTAAAACTTTTTCCACACTCTGTACATGTGAAAAACAGAATTTATGTTTACCTGATAAATTACTTTCTCCAACGGTGTGTCCGGTCCACGGCGTCATCCTTACTTGTGGGATATTCTCTTCCCCAACAGGAAATGGCAAAGAGCCCAGCAAAGCTGGTCACATGATCCCTCCTAGGCTCCGCCTACCCCAGTCATTCTACCGACGTTAAGGAGGAATATTTGCATAGGAGAAACCATATGATACCGTGGTGACTGTAGTTAAAGAAAATAAATCATCAGACCTGATTAAAAAACCAGGGCGGGCCGTGGACCGGACACACCGTTGGAGAAAGTAATTTATCAGGTAAACATAAATTCTGTTTTCTCCAACATAGGTGTGTCCGGTCCACGGCGTCATCCTTACTTGTGGGAACCAATACCAAAGCTTTAGGACACGGATGAAGGGAGGGAGCAAATCAGGTCACCTAAATGGAAGGCACCACGGCTTGCAAAACCTTTCTCCCAAAAATAGCCTCAGAAGAAGCAAAAGTATCAAACTTGTAAAATTTGGTAAAAGTGTGCAGTGAAGACCAAGTCGCTGCCCTACATATCTGATCAACAGAAGCCTCGTTCTTGAAGGCCCATGTGGAAGCCACAGCCCTAGTGGAATGAGCTGTGATTCTTTCAGGAGGCTGCCGTCCGGCAGTCTCGTAAGCCAATCTGATGATGCTTTTAATCCAAAAAGAGAGAGAGGTAGAAGTTGCTTTTTGACCTCTCCTTTTACCAGAATAAACAACAAACAAGGAAGATGTTTGTCTAAAATCCTTTGTAGCATCTAAATAGAATTTTAGAGCGCGAACAACATCCAAATTGTGCAACAAACGTTCCTTCTTCGAAACTGGTTTCGGACACAAAGAAGGTACGACTATCTCCTGGTTAATGTTTTTGTTAGAAACAACTTTTGGAAGAAAACCAGGTTTAGTACGTAAAACCACCTTATCTGCATGGAACACCAGATAAGGAGGAGAACACTGCAGAGCAGATAATTCTGAAACTCTTCTAGCAGAAGAAATTGCAACCAAAAACAAAACTTTCCAAGATAATAACTTAATATCAACGGAATGTAAGGGTTCAAACGGAACCCCCTGAAGAACTGAAAGAACCAAGTTGAGACTCCAAGGAGGAGTCAAAGGTTTGTAAACAGGCTTGATTCTAACCAGAGCCTGAACAAAGGCTTGAACATCTGGCACAGCTGCCAGTTTTTTGTGAAGTAACACAGACAAGGCAGAAATCTGTCCCTTCAAGGAACTTGCAGATAATCCTTTCTCCAATCCTTCTTGAAGAAAGGATAGAATCTTAGGAATCTTTACCTTGTCCCAAGGGAATCCTTTAGATTCACACCAACAGATATATTTTTTCCATATTTTGTGGTAAATTTTTCTAGTTACAGGCTTTCTGGCCTGAACAAGAGTATCAATAACAGAATCTGAGAACCCTCGTTTTGATAAGATCAAGCGTTCAATCTCCAAGCAGTCAGCTGGAGTGAGACCAGATTCGGATGTTCGAACGGACCTTGAACAAGAAGGTCTCGTCTTAAAGGTAGCTTCCATGGTGGAGCCGATGACATATTCACCAGATCTGCATACCAAGTCCTGCGTGGCCACGCAGGAGCTATCAAGATCACCGACGCCCTCTCCTGATTGATCCTGGCTACCAGCCTGGGGATGAGAGGAAACGGCGGGAATACATAAGCTAGTTTGAAGGTCCAAGGTGCTACTAGTGCATCTACTAGAGTCGCCTTGGGATCCCTGGATCTGGACCCGTAGCAAGGAACCTTGAAGTTCTGACGAGAGGCCATCAGATCCATGTCTGGAATGCCCCACAGTTGAGTAATTTGGGCAAAGATTTCCGGATGGAGTTCCCACTCCCCCGGATGTAAAGTCTGACGACTCAGAAAATCCGCTTCCCAATTTTCCACTCCTGGGATGTGGATTGCAGACAGGTGGCAGGAGTGAGTCTCCGCCCATTGAATGATTTTGGTCACTTCTTCCATCGCCAGGGAACTCCTTGTTCCCCCCTGATGGTTGATGTACGCAACAGTCGTCATGTTGTCTGATTGAAACCGTATGAACTTGGCCTTTGCTAGCTGAGGCCAAGCCTTGAGAGCATTGAATATCGCTCTCAGTTCCAGAATATTTATCGGTAGAAGAGATTCTTCCCGAGACCAAAGACCCTGAGCTTTCAGGGATCCCCAGACCGCGCCCCAGCCCATCAGACTGGCGTCGGTCGTGACAATGACCCACTCTGGTCTGCGGAAGGTCATCCCTTGTGACAGGTTGTCCAGGGACAGCCACCAACGGAGTGAGTCTCTGGTCCTCTGATTTACTTGTATCTTCGGAGACAAGTCTGTATAGTCCCCATTCCACTGACTGAGCATGCACAGTTGTAATGGTCTTAGATGAATGCGCGCAAAAGGAACTATGTCCATTGCCGCTACCATCAAACCTATTACTTCCATGCACTGCGCTATGGAAGGAAGAGGAACGGAATGAAGTGTTTGACAAGAGTTTAGAAGTTTTGTTTTTCTGGCCTCTGTCAGAAAAATCCTCATTTCTAAGGAGTCTATTATTGTTCCCAAGAAGGGAACCCTTGTCGACGGAGATAGAGAACTCTTTTCCACGTTCACTTTCCATCCGTGAGATCTGAGAAAGGCCAGGACTATGTCCGTGTGAGCCTTTGCTTGAGGAAGGGACGACGCTTGAATCAGAATGTCGTCCAAGTAAGGTACTACTGCAATGCCCCTTGGTCTTAGCACCGCTAGAAGGGACCCTAGTACCTTTGTGAAAATCCTTGGAGCAGTGGCTAATCCGAAAGGAAGCGCCACAAACTGGTAATGCTTGTCCAGGAATGCGAACCTTAGGAACCGATGATGTTCCTTGTGGATAGGAATATGTAGATACGCATCCTTTAAATCCACCGTGGTCATGAATTGACCTTCCTGGATGGAAGGAAGAATTGTTCGAATGGTTTCCATTTTGAACGATGGAACCTTGAGAAACTTGTTTAAGATCTTGAGATCTAAGATTGGTCTGAACGTTCCCTCTTTTTTGGGAACTATGAACAGATTGGAGTAGAACCCCATCCCTTGTTCTCCTAATGGAACAGGATGAATCACTCCCATTTTTAACAGGTCTTCTACACAATGTAAGAATGCCTGTCTCTTTATGTGGTCTGAAGACAATTGAGACCTGTGGAACCTCCCCCTTGGGGGAAGCCCCTTGAATTCCAGAAGATAACCTTGGGACACTATTTCTAGTGCCCAAGGATCCAGAACATCTCTTGCCCAAGCCTGAGCAAAGAGAGAGAGTCTGCCCCCCACCAGATCCGGTCCCGGATCGGGGGCCAACATTTCATGCTGTCTTGGTAGCAGTGGCAGGTTTCTTGGCCTGCTTTCCCTTGTTCCAGCCTTGCATTGGTCTCCAGGCTGGCTTGGCTTGAGAAGTATTACCCTCTTGCTTAGAGGACGTAGCACTTGGGGCTGGTCCGTTTCTACGAAAGGGACGAAAATTAGGTTTATTTTTGGCCTTGAAAGACCTATCCTGAGGAAGGGCGTGGCCCTTACCCCCAGTGATATCAGAGATAATCTCTTTCAAGTCAGGGCCAAACAGCGTTTTCCCCTTGAAAGGAATGTTAAGGAGTTTGTTCTTGGAAGACGCATCCGCTGACCAAGATTTCAACCAAAGCGCTCTACGCGCCACAATAGCAAACCCAGAATTCTTCGCCGCTAACCTAGCCAATTGCAAAGTGGCGTCTAGGGTGAAAGAATTAGCCAATTTGAGAGCACGGATTCTGTCCATAATCTCCTCATAAGGAGGAGAATCACTATCGATCGCCTTTACTAGCTCATCGAACCAGAAACACGCGGCTGTAGTGACAGGGACAATGCATGAAATTGGTTGTAGAAGGTAACCTTGCTGAACAAACATCTTTTTAAGCAAACCTTCTAATTTTTTATCCATAGGATCTTTGAAAGCACAACTATCTTCTATGGGTATAGTGGTGCGTTTGTTTAAAGTAGAAACCGCTCCCTCGACCTTGGGGACAGTCTGCCATAAGTCCTTTCTAGGGTCGACCATAGGAAACAATTTTTTAAATATGGGGGGAGGGACGAAAGGTATACCGGGCCTTTCCCATTCATTATTTACAATGTCCGCCACCCGCTTGGGTATAGGAAAAGCTTCTGGGAGCCCCGGGACCTCTAAGAACTTGTCCATTTTACATAGTCTCTCTGGGATGATCAAATTCTCACAATCATCCAGAGTGGATAATACCTCCTTAAGCAGAGCGCGGAGATGTTCCAACTTAAATTTAAATGTAATCACATCGGGTTCAGCTTGTTGAGAAATTTTCCCTGAATCTGAAATTTCTCCCTCAGACAAAACCTCCCTGGCCCCCTCAGACTGGTGTAGGGGCATTTCAGAACCATTATCATCAGCGTCCTCATGCTCTTCAGTATCTAAAACAGAGCAGTCGCGCTTACGCTGATAAGTGGGCATTTTGGCTAAAATGTTTTTGATAGAATTATCCATTACAGCCGTTAATTGTTGCATAGTAAGGAGTATTGGCGCGCTAGATGTACTAGGGGCCTCCTGAGTGGGCAAGACTCGTGTAGACGAAGGAGGGAATGATGCAGTACCATGCTTACTCCCCTCACTTGAGGAATCATCTTGGGCATCATTTTCAGTGTCACATAAATCACATTTATTTAAATGAGAAGGAACCTTGGCTTCCCCACATTCAGAACACAGTCTATCTGGTAGTTCAGACATGTTAAACAGGCATAAACTTGATAACAAAGTACAAAAAACGTTTTAAAATAAAACCGTTACTGTCACTTTAAATTTTAAACTGAACACACTTTATTACTGCAATTGCGAAAAAGTATGAAGGAATTGTTCAAAATTCACCAAATTTTCACCACAGTGTCTTAAAGCCTTAAAAGTATTGCACACCAAATTTGGAAGCTTTAACCCTTAAAATAACGGAACCGGAGCCGTTTTTAACTTTAACCCCTTTACAGTCCCTGGTATCTGCTTTGCTGAGACCCAACCAAGCCCAAAGGGGAATACGATACCAAATGACGCCTTCAGAAAGTCTTTTCTATGTATCAGAGCTCCTCACACATGCAACTGCATGTCATGCTTCTCAAAAACAAGTGCGCAATACCGGCGCGAAAATGAGGCTCTGCCTATGATTAGGGAAAGCCCCTAGAGAATAAGGTGTCTAAAACAGTGGCTGCCGATATTATTTAACAAAAATACCCAGATTAAATGATTCCTCAAGGCTAAATATGTGTAATATATGAATCGATTTAGCCCAGAAAATGTCCACAGTCTTAATAAGCCCTTGTGAAGCCCTTATTTACTGTCTGAATAAAAATGGCTTACCGGATCCCATAGGGAAAATGACAGCTTCCAGCATTACATCGTCTTGTTAGAATGTGTCATACCTCAAGCAGCAAAAGACTGCTCACTGTTCCCCCAACTGAAGTTAATTTCTCTCAACAGTCCTGTGTGGAACAGCCATGGATTTTAGTAACGGTTGCTAAAATCATTTTCCTCATACAAACAGAAATCTTCATCTCTTTTCTGTTTCAGAGTAAATAGTACATACCAGCACTATTTTAAAATAACAAACTCTTGATTGAATAATAAAAACTACAGTTAAACACTAAAAAACTCTAAGCCATCTCCGTGGAGATGTTGCCTGTACAACGGCAAAGAGAATGACTGGGGTAGGCGGAGCCTAGGAGGGATCATGTGACCAGCTTTGCTGGGCTCTTTGCCATTTCCTGTTGGGGAAGAGAATATCCCACAAGTAAGGATGACGCCGTGGACCGGACACACCTATGTTGGAGAAAGCTTTTCTCCTGTGTGAATCTTTTTATGAGTTTTCAGATGATCCATTCTTGTAAAACTTTTTACTACACTCAGTACATGTGTGTGGTTTCTCACCTATGTGAATTTCTAGTAGATGAGACTTCCATCTTTAATATGTTTTGAAAACTCAGTAAATATGTGTGGTTTATCCTCTGGGATAATAATTTCACTAGATAAGTCATAAATGTTGTCCTCTTGTTTGATGACTAAATTACTCTCTGTGCATAATGATTGCTGCCCAGTTCCTGCCAATTCACCATCTCCTTTAAATATCTACAGTGATATCCCTAATGTTTGTGAATAGTCATTGGTGTCTAAGACTATTGGAGTTTGCGGTATCATTCTGATGCTTCCTGTAGCGAAGGATAGATATGAACTATTCACGTGTTTGTCTACATAAAAAGAAATAGAATAAAGAAAAATAAGACTGTTTATTCTTTATAATATAATCTCGCACAAAACTACTTATATATTCCTAACTCTTATAAGGCATATAAAAAAGTTTTACTTGAACTGACAATGTACAACTATACATGATAATTTGGTGAGGATAAATATGTAAGAATACCACATCAGACCTTTGATGGGATTACATGATCCTTTTATAGAATTACAAAAGTTAGATGTTCATTTCTATGAGTTAAGTATTGTAAGTGCACCCAGTTTTGGATTATGCAATTTTCCTTTGTGTATCCAAGTTTCTTTATGTTCAACACTAACCCCTGGTCTCTGTCTAAAACAACATAAAGGGTCCAAGAGAGACCGATATCGCTGAAATAGGAGATTAAAAATGAGGAATACAAACACTAATGTACAACACTAATCAGATATGCTGCAAATATTTTATGTATTGCTTTCATTTTGCTTTATGTATGCAATTATTTTTTCCACCATAAAAATAAATAAAAATAAATTAAATATAATCCATCTCAATAAAAAAACATTTTTTTATACTCGAAAATGTCTTCCATTTCGGATTTTTAAATGTATTTACCTGTAAATCAAATTTAAAAAATATGACATAGAATGTAAACATTACTACATCATAGTAACCTAAATAACTGATTATTGATGAAACCAAGTTATAGGGCCGCATTATACAAGGTGCGTGTGGATAATGTTCTCAGCCAGGGAACAAGTACATCTGTATTCTGGACAAGAGAGGTGGCATCCACCATCCTCATTTAACATTGCACAAGCAACTGCACATACAGTGCTGCCCGGCTCATACTCAACCAGTTGGGTGAGAACATGATGTCTTAATCATCACAAACTAATCATCAGTGTGAGATGTTTTGAGAGGGTAAGAAGCAGTGACCTTGTGATAATCTTTAGCTTTTGGCTGTGGTTGTTCTATTTATATAAACAGTCAAAAACTTTATTAGTTTAATAATACTCACTGGAAAATTAAGCACACAAATCCGTGGTGGTTCTGGGGTGGGGAACACTCACTGGGGGAGTTGTGGGTGTTCCACACATGGGATTAATGAAGGCATAAGTGTAGTTATGAGTGTTCCATGAGCAAGGTCAGGGCAGGGGAAGGTGACGTTGATAATGCTCTGAGTACAGAACCAGGTCAGGGGGCAAGGTTAGGCAGTTGTTCTATCTAAAACAACAGAGGGGGTAGTAGTATTTTTTACCCTCCTCCTCAGCCCAATGGGGGTTGCTCCTTCTTTATAACTGTCAGTGACACAAATGTTCTTAAAAAATGCAGATATAAATATAATAGTTTATATTTGTTTAAAGGGACAGTAAACGCCAGAATTTTTGTTGTTTAAAAAGATAGATAATCCCTTTATTACCCATTCCCCAGTTTTGCATAACCAACACAGTTATAATAATACACATTTTACCTTTCAGTTCTTTTGACAGACTTGCATTTTTAGCCAATCAGTGCTCACTCCTAGGAGCTTCACGTGCCTGAGCTCAATGTTATCTATATGAAACACATGAACTAACTCCCTCTAGTGGTGAAAAACTGTCAAAATACTTTCAGATTAGAGGCGGCCTTCAAGGTCTAAGAAATTAGCATATGAACCTCCTAGGTTTAGCTTTCAACTAAGAATACCAAGAGAACAAAGCAAAATTGGTAATAAAAGAAAATTGGAAAGTTGTTTAAAATGACATGCCCTATCTGAATCATGAAAGTTTAGTTTTGACTTACTGTCCCTTTAATGGGTGATCTATTCTATTTTCACAATAATTAAAATCAGCATAATATCTATTTTACTCACCTAACACATATGAGTTCATGCTGATAACAGGCTCCAATGTCTGTGCTCAGGAAGAAGGTTCCCTTATTCACTCGAGTAACATCAATATCTGATATCTCTCAGTGCTCTGGCCATGTCTGTAAAAAGTATATTAAATGGTTTAGACAGATAATAATAAATAATGGTTCTGATTAACTGTACGTATGGTATAATTAAAGGCACACATAACAGTTCATGTGATACAGAGCAGCGGATTAGGTTATTACATATGTGCTATTGATTCAGCACAAGTATTTAGTACAGTTAGCTCAGTGAGTGTTGTAATTGCCCCTTAAATATTAATCTTCCCAGATCTATACAACATAATGGTAGAAAATCTATTTAAGTGGGGCCATATCATATATTTACAAATATATTATAATCTTTATTTTCTATCATTTATATGAAACAATATTTTCTCCTGAAAGAAATATTAAAAAAATCAATTGCTTAAATATAAGTTAAATTGGATACTGTGGTATTGGTATTGTACTTCCCACTTATTCTCACTGCCAGACATTTTGTTATGTGCTCCACCCCCAGTCCTTTAACTTCTCTTGGTCAATACTGAGTTGTCTTAAATTACACTGCAAGGGGGTGTGGGAGAGATAGGCACTAAAATGTTCATATCAATTGTTATATTGGCTAGAGTTAAGAAAAACATAAAATTATGCTTACCTGATAATTTTATTTGCATCGTGGGGAGGAGAGTCCACAGCTTCATTCATTACTTTTGGGAATGAAGGAGGAAGAGGCAAAGACACCCCAGCTAAAGGCTTAAATACCTCCCCCACTCCCCACATGCCCCAGTCATTCTGCCGAGGGAACAAGGAACAGTAGGAGAAATATCAGGGTATACATGGTGCCAGAAGAAAAAAAATTAAATTTAGGTCTGCCCACCGGAGTTATGGGCAGGAGCCGTGGACTCTCCTCCAAACGATGGAAATAAAATGATCAGGTAAGCATAATTTACGTTCTCCATCTAAATGGGAGGAGAGTCCATGGCTTCATTCATTACTTCTGGGAAACATATACCCAAGCTTTAGAGGACACTGAATGAAACCGGGAGGGTAAAAAGGCGGACCCTTAATCTGAGGGCACCACAGCCTGTAGAACCTTTTTCCCAAAAACAGCTTCCGCAAAAGCAAAAACATCAAATTTGTAAAACTTTGGAAAAGTGTGTAAGGAGGACCAAGCAGCCGCATTACAAATCTGATCCATAGAGGCCTCATTCTTGAAGGCCCAAGACAAAGCCACAGCTCTAGTGGAATGAGCCGTAATCCTCTGAGGAGGCTTATGTCCTGCTGTATCATAGGCCAGACGGATCAAGCTCCTCAGCCAAAAAGACAAAGAAGTAGCAGAAACCCTCTGCCCCCTGCACTTCATTTAATACAACACAAAAAGAGATGTAGATTGTTTGAAATCCTTTGTAGCCTGAAGATAGAACTTTAAGGCATGAACCACATCCAGATTATAAAGTATCGTCTCCTTAGACGAAGAAGGGTTAGGACACAAAGGAACGAACCACTATTTCCTGATTAATGTTAGGGTTAGACACCACATTGGGAAGAAACCCTAAGCCCGTGCGAAGAACAGCCTTATCCACATGAAAAACAAGATAAGGAAGCTCATGTTGCAAGGCAGCCAGTTCAGATAATCTGCGTGGCGATGCAATAGCCCACAGGAAGAGAAACTTCCAGGACAGAATCTTAATGTCAAGAGAATGCATAGGCTCAAGCGGAACCTTCTGCAAAACCTTAAGGACCAAGTTTAAGCTCCATGGTGTAGCAGACCGTCTAAAGACAGGCCTGATTCTAGACAGATCCTGAACAAAAGATTGAATGTCAGGGAGCTCAGCGAGTCTCCTATGCAACAGAACTGATAGCGCCAAAATCTGTCCCTTTAAGGAACTAGCGGCAAGTCCCTTCTCCAAACCGTCTTGGAGAAAAGACAGAATCCTGGATACCTTCACCTTGTGCCAAGGATATCCATGTCTCTCACACCATGACAAGTACATCCTCCACACCTTATGTTAGATGCGACGAGTGACTGGCTTCCTTGCCTGAACTAGAGTATCAATCACACTTTCAGAAAAACCTCTCTTGGCCAAGACTAAGCGTTCAATCCCCACACAGTCAGCCACAGAGAATCGAGATTTTGATGTTGAAAGGGACCCTGTTCCAACAGATCCCTGCGACAGGGTAACCTCCGCGGCGGAAAGGATGACATCCCCACCAGATCCGCAAACCATGTCCTCCGCGGCCACGAAGGAGCAATCAGAATAGTCGACGTTCTCTCCTGTTTTATATGTGCCACTATACGAGGTAGAAGTGGTAACGATGGAAATATGAAAACTAGGCTGAACCCCCAGGCATTGCCAATGCATCTAACAGCTTTGCCTGGGGGTCCCTCGACTCGTATTGGGGTAGTCTGGACACCATGAAATCTATCTCCGGCGTCCCCCATCTGAGACTAATCTCCGCAAACACCTCGGGGTGAAGAGACCATTCCCCCGGATGGAAGGTTTGCCTGCTGAGAAAGTCTGCTTCACAGTTGTCCACATCTGGAATGTGGATCGCTGAGAGCGAGCAGCTGTGGGAAGTTAAACAACCCCAGAGGGAGCCATGCCTTCAGAGCATTGTAGATCGCTCAAAGTTCTAGGATATTTATCGGAAGTAGAGACTCCTCCCAAGACCATTTCCCTTGTGCCATCCTCGCACCCCAAACAGCTCCCCATCCCGCCAGACTCACTCCCATGGTCACAATCTCCCAGGATGGTCTCAAGAAGGATGTCCCCATGGACAGTTGCTCCGGGCGGATCCACCAAGAAAAGGAAATTTATGCTTACCTGATAAATTGATTTCTTCTACAATACGACGAGTCCACGGATTCATCCATACTTGTGGGATATTATCCTCCTGCTAACAGGAAGTGGCAAAGAGCACCACAGCAGAGCTGTCTATATAGTTCCTCCCTTGACTCCACCCCCCAGTCATTCGACCAAAGGTATAGGAAGAAAAAGGAGAAACTAAAAAAGGTGCAGAGGTGACTGATGTTTGAAAACAAAAATATAATCTGTCTAAAATGACAGGGAGGGCCGTGGACTCGTCGTATCGTAGAATAAATCAATTTATCAGGTAAGCATAAATTTCCTTTTCTTCTACTAGATACGACGAGTCTACGGATTCATCCTTACTTGTGGGATACAATACCAAAGCAACAGGACACGGATGAACGGGAGGGACAAGACAGATGCTTAAACGGTAGGCACCACTGCTTGAAGAACTTTTCTCCCAAAAATAGCCTCAGAAGAAGCAAAAGTATCAAATTTGTAAAATTTGGAAAAGGTATGAAGGAAGGACCAAGTCGCAGCCTTACAAATCTGTTCAACAGAAGCATTGTTTTTAAAAGCCCATGTGGAAGCCACCGCTCTAGTAGAATGAGCTGTAATTTTTTCAGGAGGCTGCTGTCCAGCAGTCTCGTATGCCAAACGGATGATGCTTTTCAGCCAAAAAGAAAGAGAGGTAGCTGTAGCTTTTTGACCCCTACGCTTTCCAGAATAAACAACAAATAGAGAAGATGTTTGACGGAAATCCTTGGCCGCTTGTAAGTAAAACTACAAGGCACGAACCACGTCCAAGTAATGTAACAGACGCTCCTTCTTGGAAGAAGGATTAGGACACAGAGAAGGAACAACAATTTCCTGATTAATATTCTTATTTGAAACAACCTTAGGAAGGAATCCGGGTTTAGTACGCAAAACCACCTTATCAGAATGGAATATAAGATAAGGCGAGTCACATTGTAATGCAGAAAGCATTCTTCGAGCAGAAGAGATAGCAACTAAAAACAAAACTTTCCAAGATAAAAGCTTAATATCTATGGAATGCATGGGTCCAAACGGAACCCCTTGAAGCACATTTAGAACTAAATTCAAACTCCATGGCGGAGCAACAGGTTTAAACACAGGCTTGATTCTAACTAAAGCCTGACAAAAAGACTGAACGTCTGGGACATCCGCCAGACGCTTGTGTAGTAAAATTGACAAAGCAGAAATTTGTCCCTTATAGGAACTATCCGATAATCCCTTCTCCAATCCTTCTTGGAGAAAGGACAAAATCCTAGGAATCCTAATCCTACTCCATGAGTAGCCCTTGGATTCGCACCAATAAAGATATTTACGCCATATCTTATGGTAAATTTTCCTAGTGACAGGCTTTCGAGCCTGAATCAAGGTATCAATGACCGACTCAGAGAATCCCCGCATAGATAAAATCAAGCGTTCAATCTCCAGGCAGTCAGCTGCAGAGAAATTAGATTTGGATGTTGGAACGGACCTTGAATGAGAAGGTCCTGTCTCAGTGGCAGTTTCCACGGTGGCAGAGATGACATTTCCACCAGATCTGCACACCAAGTCCTGCGTGGCCACGCAGGCGCTATCAAGATTACCGAAGCCCTCTCCTGTTTGATTCTGGCAATCAGACGAGGTAGGAGAGGAAAAGGAGGAAATACATAAGCCAGGTTGAACGACCAAGGTACTGCTAGAGCATCTATCAGTACTGCTTAGGGATCCCTTGATCTGGACCCGTAACTAGGAAGTTTGGCATTCTGACGAGATGCCATCAGATCCAATTTCCGGTGTGCCCCATTGACGGATCAATGTCGCAAACACCTCCGGATGGAGCTCCCACTCCCCCGGATGAAAAGTCTGACGACTTAGAAAATCCGCTTCCCAGTTCTCTACTCCTGGAATATAGATTGCTGATAGATGGCAAGAATGAGCATCTGCCCATCAAATTATTTTGGAAACCTCTGTCATCGCTAGAGAACTCTTTGTTCCCCCTTGATGATTGATATATGCTACAGTCGTGATATTGTCCGACTGGAATCTTATGAATTTGGTCAAAGCCAACTGAGGCCACGCTTGGAGCGCGTTGAATATTACTCTCAGTTCCAGAAAATTTATTGGTAATAGGGACTCCTCCTGAGTCCAAACCCCCTGAGCCTTCAGGGAATTCCAGACTGCGCCCCAGCCCAGGCTGGTGTCCGTCATCACTAAGACCCATACTGGCCTGCGGAAGCACATTCCCTGGGGCAGATGATCCTGTGACAACCACCAAAGAAGAGAGTCTCTGGTCTCTAGATCCAAATTTATCCGAGGATATAAATCTGCATAATCCCCATTCCACTGTCTGAGCATGCACAGCTGCAGTGGTTTGAGATGTAAGCGTGCAAACGGAACGATGTCCATTGCCGCTACCATTAACCCAATGACCTCCATACATTTCACCACCGATGGCTGAGGAATGGAATGAAGTGCTCGGCAAGAAGTTAGGATCTTTGACTTTCTGACCTCCGTCAGAAAAATGTTCATGTCTACCGAGTCTATCAGAGTTCCTAGGAATGGAACTCTTGTCAGTGGAACTAGTGAAATCGTTTGTATATTCACCTTCCACCCGTGAGTCCTTAGAAAAGCCAACACGATGTCCGTGTGAGATTTGGCTAGCTGGTAAGTTGACGCCTGAATCAAAATATCGTCCAGATAGGGCGCCACTGCTATGCCCCGCGGCCTTAGAACCGGCAGAAGGGACCCTAGCACTTTTGTGAAAATTCTGGGAGCTGTTGCCAACCCGAAAGGGAGGGCCACAAACTGGTAATGTTTGTCCAGGAAGGAGTTTTGAGTGCTATAGGGAAAGTAACATCCGCAGATTTTTTTCAGTGGTATGGTACTCACTCTAGCGCTGGTATTACAAGTTTAAAAAAAGACGGCGTTTGCGGTCGTATGGCTGCTTAGAGCTCCATACTGCACCCAAATACCAGTGCAGCTATGAGCTGCTTTTACGTGCTCGTGCACAATTTCCCCATAGACTTCAGTGGGGAGAGACGGCTAAAAAAATGCCTAAGACCTGTAAAAACGGAGCATAAAGCTCCGTAACGCAGCCCCATTAAATTCTATGGAGAAACATTTTTTATGTTTAAACCTAACACCCTAACATAAACCCTGAGTCTAAACACCCCTAATCTGCTGCCCCTAACATCGCTGCAACCTACATTAGTTATTAACCCCTAATCTGCCGTCCCCAACATCGTCGCCACTTACCTACACTTATTAATCCCTAATCTGCTGCCCCTAACATTGTTGCTACCTAACTACACTTATTAACCCCTAATCTGCTGCCCCTAACATCGTCGCTACCTAACTACACTTATTAACCCCTAATCTGCTGCCCCTAACATCGTCGCTACCTAACTACACTTATTAACCCCCAATCTGCTGCCCCTAACATCTTCGCTACCTAACTACTCTTATTAACCCCTAATCTACTGCCCCTAACATTGTCGCTACCTAACTACACTTATTAACCCCTAATCTGCTGCCCCTAACATCGTCGCTACCTAACTACACTTATTAACCCCCAATCTGCTGCCCCTAACATCTTCGCTACCTAACTACTCTTATTAACCCCTAATCTACTGCCCCTAACATTGTCGCTACCTAACTACACTTAACCCCTAATCTGCTTCCCCTAACATCGTCGCAACTATACTAAAGTTATTAACCTCTAAACCTAACCCTAACACCCACTAACTTTAAAATAATTACAAATAAATATTACTATTAATAACTACATTATTCCTATTTAAAACTAAATACATACTTACCTGTAAAATAAAACCTAAGCTAGCTACAATGTAACTAATCGTTATATTGAGCTATCTGAGGCTTTATTTTATTTCACAGGTAAGTTTGTATTTATTTGAACTAGGTAGATTAGTTATTAAATAGTTATTCACTATTTATTAACAACCTAGTTAAAATAAATACAAATTTACTTGTGAAATAAAACAATAACCTGTCTTACAATTAAACCTAACATTACACTACAATTAAATAAATTAAATAAATTAAATAAAATTATTTAAATTACAAAAAACAAAAAAACACGTATGAAGAGGATGCTCCGTGCCGAAATTATCAAATATTTAAACGAATTACACCTAATCTAATAGCCCTATCAAAATAAAAAAAATAATAAAACCCCTAGCCTACAATAAACTACCAATGGCCCTTAAAAGGGCCTTTTGCGGGGCATTGCCCCAAAGATAACAGCTCTTTTACATGGCAATAAAATTACAAACACCCCCAAATAGTAAAACCCACCACCCACACAACCAAACACCCCAAATAAAAAACCTAAGCTACCCATTGCCCTGATTGGAACAGACAATAGAATGTGAGCTCAATCCTATTGGCTGATTGCATCAGCCAATAGGATTTTTTGGCCTTTAATTCTGATTGGCTGATAGAATTCTATCAGCCAATCGGAATTTAAGGGACACCATCTTGGATGACGTCCCTTAAAGGGAACCTTCAGTGTACGGTGGCGACAGTATGAAGAGGATGCTCTGCACCAGATGTCCTGAAGATGGAGCCGCTCCACGCCGGATGGAAGAAGATGGAAGATGCCGTCTGTATGAAGACTTCTGCCCGCCTGGTAGACTTCTTCCTGCTTGGATGAAGACTTCTCCTGGATGAATGAGGATGGATGTCCGGTCTTCACAAACTGTAAGTGGATCTTCGGGGGTTAGTGTTAGGCTTTATTAAGGGTTTATTGGGTGGGTTTTATTTTTAGATTAGGCTTTGGGAAGAAAAAGAGCTAAATGCCCTTTAAAGGGCAATGCCCATCCAAATGCCCTTTTCAGGGCAATGGGTAGCTTAGGTTTTTTAGACATCCATCTTCAAGACATCCGGCGCTTATCATCCTCTTCAATCGACGGCTTCTTCTACAATAAAGGTTCCTTTAAATGACATCATCCAAGATGGCATCCCTTAGATTCCGATTGGCTGATAGAATTATATCAGCCAATCGGAATTAAGGTTGAAAAAATCTTATTGGCTGATTCAATCAGCCAATAGGATTGAAGTTCAATCCTATTGGCTGATTGCATCAGCCAATAGGATTTTTTCAACCTTAATTCCGATTGGCTGATATAATTCTATCAGCCAATCGGAATCTAAGGGACGCCATCTTGGATGATGTCATTTAAAGGAACCTTCATTTCAGAAGAAGCCATCAATTGAAGAGGATGCTCTGCGCCGGATGTCTTGAAGATGAAGCTGCTCCGCGTCGGAAGGATGAAGATAGAAGATGCCGTCTGGGTGAAGACTTCTGCCCGTCTGGAGGACCACTTCTGCTTCGTTAAGGACATCTTGCCGCTTGGATGAAGACTGCTCCTGGCTTTGTTGAGGATGGATGTCGGCTCTTCAAAACTGTAAGTGGATCTTCGGGGGTTAGTGTGTATTGGGTGGGTTTTATTTTTAGATTAAGGGTTTGGGCTGCATTAGAGCTAAATGCCCTTTTAAGGGCAATGCCCATCCAAATGCCCTTTTCAGGGCAATGGGGAGCTTAGGTTTTTTTAGTTAGGGTTTTATTTGGGGGGTTTGGTTGTGTGGGTGGTGGGTTTTACTGTTGGGGGGGGGTGTTTGTAATTTTATTGCGATGTAAAAGAGCCGTTATCTTTGGGGCAATGCTCCGCAAAAGGCCCTTTTAAGGGCCATTGGTATGTTATTGTAGGCTAGGGGTTTTATTATTTTGATAGGGTTATTAGATTAGGTGTAATTAGTTTAAATATTTCATCATTTCTTTTTTATTTTGTTTAATTTAGTGTTTTTTGTTTTTTGTAATTTAGATAATTTTATTTAATTTATTTAATTGTAGTGTAATGTTAGGTTTAATTGTAAGACAGGTTAGGGTTTTATTTCACAGTTAAATTTGTATTTATTTTAACTAGGTAGTTAATAAATAGTGAATAACTATTTAATAACTAATCTACCTAGTTAAAATAAATACAATATTACCTGTGAAATAAAAATAAAGCCTAAGATAGCTACAATATAATGATTAGTTATATTGTAGCTAGCTTAGGTTTTATTCTACAGGTATTTAGTTTTAAATAGGAATAATGTAGGTATTAATAGTAATATTTATTTGTAATTATTTTAAAGTTAGTGGGTGTTAGGGTTAGACTTAGGGTTAGGTTAGGTGTTAATAAGTTTAGTATAGTTGCGACGATGTTAGGGGCAGCAGATTAGGGGTTAATAAGTGTAGTTAGGTAGCGATGATGTTAGAGGCAGCAGATTAGGGGTTAATAAGTGTAGTTCGGTAGCGACGATGTTAGGGGCAGCAGATTAGTGGTTAATAAGTGTAGTTAGGTAGCGACGATGAGGTGGCAGATTAGGGGTTAATACATGTAATGTAGGTGGCGGCGATGTCCGGAGCGGCAGATTAGGGGTTAATAATTTTATTTTAGTGTTTGCGGCGGGAGGGCCTTGGTTTTGGGGTTAATATGTAGTTTATGGGTGTTAGTGTACTTTGTAAGACTTTAGTTATGAGTTTTATGTTACAGCTTTGTAGCGTAACACTCATAACTACTACGAATCTTGTAGTTATCTTTTGTACCGCTCACTTTTTGGCCGGTCATGCAAACACGTAATACCGGCGCTGTGGAAGTCCCATAGGAAAAGGACTTTTTAAAAGCAGCGTTATGAGCGGGACACCTGTAGCTGCAAGGCTTGTAATACCAGCGGGCATAAAAAAACAGAATTTATGCTTACCTTATAAATTACTTTCTCCAACGGTGTGTCCGGTCCACGGCGTCATCCATTACTTGTGGGATATTCTCCTCCCCTACAGGGAAAGGCAAGGAGAGCACACAGCAGAGCTGTCCATATAGCTCCCCCTCTAGCTCCGCCCCCCAGTCATTCGACCGACGGTTAGGAGAAAAAGGAGAAACTATAGGGTGCCGTGGTGACTGTAGTGTATAAAGACAAAAAAATTTTCAACCTGATTAGGAAAACCAGGGTGGGCCGTGGACCGGACACACCGTTGGAGAAAGTAATTTATCAGGTAAGCATAAATTCTGTTTTCTCCAACATTGGTGTGTCCGGTCCACGGCGTCATCCATTACTTGTGGGAACCAATACCAAAGCTTTAGGACACGGATGAAGGGAGGGAGCAAATCAGGTTACCTAAATGGAAGGCACCACGGCTTGCAAAACCTTTCTCCCAAAAATAGCCTCCGAAGAAGCATAAGTATCAAATTTGTAGAATTTGGCAAAAGTGTGCAGAGAATACCAAGTCGCTGCCTTACATATCTGATCAACAGAAGCCTCGTTCTTGTAGGCCCATGTGGAAGCCACAGCCCTAGTAGAGTGAGCTGTGATTCGGTCCAGGAGGCTGTCGTCCGGCAGTCTCATAGGCCAATCGGATAATGCTTTTTTAGCCAGAAAGAGAGAGAGGTAGCAGTAGCTTTTTGATCTCTCCTCTTACCAGAGTAAACGACAAACAAAGATGAGGTTTGTCTAAAATCTTTTGTTGCTTCTAAATAGAACTTTAAAGCACGAACAACATCTAAATTGTGTAATAAACGTTCCTTCTTTGAAACTGGTTTCGGACACAGAGAAGGAACAACTATTTCCTGGTTAATATTCTTGTTGGAAACAACTTTTGGAAGAAAACCAGGCTTAGTACGCAAAACAACCTTATCTGAATGGAAAATCAGATAGGGTGGATTACACTGCAAAGCAGATAATCAGAAACTCTTCTAGCAGAAGAAATAGCACCCAAAAACAGTACTTTTCCAAGATAATAACTTAATATTTATGGAATGTAAAGGTTCAAACGGAACCCCTTGAAGAACTGAAAGAACTAAATTTAGACTCCAAGGAGGAGTCATGGTTCTGTAAACAGGCTTGATTCTAACCAAAGCCTGAACAAAAGCTTGTACATCTGGCACAGCTGCCAGTCGTTTGTGTAACAAGACAGATAAAGCAGAAATCTGTCCTTTAGAGAACTAGCGGACAACCCTTTATCCAAACCTTCTTGGAGAAAGGAGAGAATCCTTGGAATTTTTATTTTACTCCAGGAGATCCCTTGGATTCACACCAACAGATATATTTACGCCATATTTTATGGTAAATCTTTCTAGTCACAGATTTTCTGGCTTGGACCAGAGTATCTGTCACAGAATTCGAAAACCCACGTTTGGATAAAATCAAGCGTTCAATTTCCAAGCAGTCAGCTGCAGAGAAACTAGATTTGGATGTTCGAATGGACCTTGTACTAGAAGATCCTGTCTCAAAGGTAGCTTCCATGGTGGAGCCGATGACATATTCACCAGGTCTGCATACCAAGTCCTGCGTGGCCACGCAGGAGCTATCAGAATCACCGAGGCCTTTTCCTGTTTGATCCTGGCTATGAGCCTGGGAAGGAGAGGAAACGGGTGGAAACACATACGCTAGGTTGAACGACCAAGGCGCCACTAATGCATCCACTAGAATCGCCTTGGGATCCCTGGATCTGGACCCGTAACAAGGAATCTTGAAGTTCTGACGGGACGCCATTAGATCCATGTCTGGAATGCCCCATAATTGGGTTAACTGAGCAAAGACCTCCGGGTGGAGTTCCCACTCCCCGGATGGAAAGTCTGACGACTCAAATAGTCCGCCTCCCAGTTGTCTACTCCTGGATGTGAATAGCAGATAGATGGCAGGAGTGATTCTCTGCCCATTGGATGATCTTGGTTACTTCCTTCATCGCTAGGGAACTCTTTGTTCCCCCCTGATGATTGATGTACGCAATAGTCGTTATGTTGTCCGACTGAAATCTTATGAACCTGGCTTTCGCTAGCTGAGGTCAAGCCAGGAGCGCATTGAATATTGCTCTTAGTTCCAAAATGTTTATCGGGAGAAGCGACTCTTCCCGAGACCATAGGCCCTGAGCTTTCAGGGAGTCCCAGACCGCGCCCACCCCAAGAGGCTGGCGTCGGTCGTGAACAATGACCCACTCCGGTCTGCGGAAACTCATTCCCTGAGACAGGTGATCCTGGGTCAACCACCAGAGAAGTGAGTCCCTGGTTACCTGGTCTACTTGAATTTGGGGAGACAAGTCTGTATAGTCCCCATTTCACTGATTGAGCATGCACAGCTGTAATGGTCTTAGATGAATTTGAGCAAAAGGAACCACGTCCATTGCTGCGACCATTAGTCCTATTACTTCCATGCACCGAGCTATGGAGGGTTTAAGGAATAGAATGAAGAACTTGACAAGCGTTTAGAAGCTTTAACTTTCTGACTTCTGTCAGGAGATCTTCATTTCCATAGAATCTATTATTGTTCCCAGAAACGGAACCCTTGTGGACGGTGACAGTGAACTCTTTTCTATGTTCACCTTCCACCCGTGAGATCTGAGAAAAGCAACACAATGTCTGTGTGGGCCCTCACTTTGGAAAGAAATGACGCTTGGATTAGGATGTCGTCTAGATAAGGTGCTACAGCGATGCCCCTCGGCCTTAGGACCGCTAGAAGGGACCCTAGCACCTTTGAGGAAAATTCTGGGAGCGGTGGCTAAACCGAATGGAAGAGCCACGTGAAGGATGGAACTCTGAGGAAATTGTTTAATATCTTTAAATCCAGGATTGGCCTGAAGTTCCCTCTTTTTTGGGAACCACAAACAGGTTTGAGTAAAAACCTAGACCTTGTTCCCCGGAGGGGACTGGGTTTATCACTCCCATCTTTGATAGGTCTCTTACACAATGTAAGAATGCCTGTTTCTTTATCTGGTCTGAAGATAAGTGAGACAGGTGGAATCTTCCCTTTGGAGGAAGTCCCTTGAACTCTAGCAGGTATCCCTTGGAGACTATTTCTAGTACCCAGGGATCCGGAACATCTCTTGCCAAGGCCTGAGCGAAGAGAGATAGTCCTGCCCCCTACCAGATCCGGTCCCGATCGGGGGCTACCCCTTCATGCTGTCTTGGTAGCAGCAGCAGGTTTCTTGGTCTGTTTACCCTTGTTCCAGCCTTGCATGGGCTTTCAAGCGGGTTTGGGCTGGGCCGCGTTACCTTCTTGTCTAGTGGCAGTGGAGTTATTAGCCGGTCCGTTCCTGAAATTGTGAAAGGAACGAAAATTAGACTTGTTCTTAGCCTTATAAGGCCTATCCTGTGGGAGGGCCATGGCCCTTACCCCCCCAGTGATGTCTGAAATAATTTCCTTCAATTTCCGGCCCAAAAAGGGTCTTACCCTTGAAAGGAATATTAAGTAACTTAGTCTTGGACGACACACTCTGCCGACCAGGATTTTAGCCAAAGCGCCCTCCGCGCTACTATAGCAAAACCTGAGTTTTTCGCCGCCAATTTCGTTATTTGAAAAGCGGCATCCAATATAAGGAATTAGCTAACTTTAATGCGTGAATTCTGTCCATGACTTCTTCATAGGAAGTCTCTTTCTGGAGGCGACCTTTCTAGTTCCTCGAACCAAAAGGACGCCGCTGAAGTGACAGTAATAACACACACGTAGCTGGTTGAAGGATGAACCCTTGTTGAACAAAATCTTTTTTAAGCAATCTTCCAATTTTTATCCATAGGATCTTTGAAAGCGCAGCTGTCCTCTATAGGAATAGTTGTGCGCTTCGCTAGTGTTGAAACAGCTCCCTCAACCTTCGGGACCGTCTGCCATGCGTCCCTTCTAGGGTCTACTATGGGAAACATTTTCTTAAATATAGGAGGTGGGCAAAGGGTACACCTGGCTTCTCCCACTCCTTATCCACTATGCTCGCTACCCTCTTGGGTATTGGAAAGCGTCTTCGTGCACTGGGACCTCTAAAAATTTGTCCAATTTGCACAACTTCTCTGGTACTACTACAGAATCACAGTCATCCAGAGTAGCTAATACCTCCTTAAGCAAAGCGCGGAGATGTTCTAGCTTAAATTTAAATGCTACTATATCAGGTTCTGCCTGTTGAGAAATTTTTCCTGAGTCTGAAATTTCACCCTCAGACAGCCCTTCCCTCACAGCCAATTCCGATTGATGTGAGGGTAAAATAGATAAGGCATCGTCAGCGTCTGATTGTTCATCCTTTTTTTTATCTGTATTTAAAACTGTACAATCACGCTTTCTCTGAAATGCTGGCAGTTTGGATAAAAGATTTGCCTATAGAATTATCCACTACTGCTGTTAATTGTTGCATAGAAATAAGCACTGGCGCGCTAGGTGTCGCCCTGCGCGGGCAAAGCTGGAGTAGACACAGAAGGAGAGGAGTAGAATTATCCTCACTACATTCATTAGATAAATTATCTTGGGCAACATTATGAAATGTAACAGAGCCTGTCCTTATTTTGTTTGGACGCTATGGCACACTTATCACAAACACTCGAAGGGGGGAACCACATTTGTCTCTACACACACAGAAAATAGGTTATCTGATGCATAGACATGTTAAACAGATTTATGGCAGGCAAACAATGCAATAAAAACGATTTTAAACAAAAACGTTACTGTCTCTTTAAATAATAACATTACACACTTTATTTCTGAATGTTCAAAAAACTATGAAGGCAATATCCGATTTTTATGAAATTTGGACCCCAGTGTCTTAATGCTTAGAAAGTATTGCACAGCAATATGGAGACTCTAGCTCTTTTAAAACAAGCAAACCAGAGCTAATTGTTGGATTTAACCGTTTTTTTTATACACTACAATCCCTGCTACAGTATTGCTGCAGCATTTTACCTTCCTTAGGGGTCAATCATCCACAGAAATAAGCCTTCTGGAGTCACTTTCTGAGTCACAGGACCCTCTCACATGAAAACTGCATGCACTGCCTTGAAATCAACTGCACAGCTGAAGCACCAAAATGAGGCTTCCTCCCTCAGCACACTAGAGTGAAGGGGCCTTCCTGACTAGATTTAGGTGTCTAAAACATGCCAGATCAATAAAAAAAAACGTTCCAAGTGTATATGAGCTTATAAAACAGTTCAAATGCCATGATATTGTAATAAAAACCAATCGATTTTGCCCCTAACAGTGTCTACCAGCATAAAAATCAAAAAGGGGAAGCCTGTTATCTTTTTTGCTGAGGTGAAAGAAAAATGGCTTACCATTTTCCCTGAGGGGAAAAATGACTGTCATCTAGCACTTAGCCTGTGTTGTTAGAAGGAGACTAGTCATACCTGAAGCAGATGAGTCTGCAAACTGTTACCCCGAACTGAAGTTCTCTTGTTTCAACAGTCCCTGCGTGGTAACAGCAATGGATTCTAGTTACTTGTGCTAAAATCATATTCCTCTTAACAGAAAATCTTCATCACTTTTCTGTTGTAGAGTAAATAGTACAAGCCAGCACTATTTTAAAATAACAAACTCTTGATAGAAGATATAAAAAACTACAACTAACACCACAAACTCCCTCACCATCCCCGAGGAGATGCTACTTGTTCAGCAGCGGCAAGGAGAATGACTAGGGGGCGGAGCTAGAGGGGAGCTATATGGACAAGCTCTGCTGTGTGCTCTCCCTTGCCTTTCCCTGTAGGGGAGGAGAATATCCCACAAGTAATGGATGACGCCGTGGACCCGGACACACCATGTTGGAGAAAAGCACTCGTTATGAGCCACACTTAATGATGCGCCTCCCTTTATTGGTCTCAAGGATTGTGCAACTAGAGAATTCATATGAATTGTGACAGATCTATTTGTATTCTATATTATGCTTTAGTGTATCCACAATTATGTGCAGTTATAAGTATTTACATATCATGATGTATGCTGTGATCAATTTATTCTTGCATTTATATAATTGTAATTTTATTATATCCCTTGTAACAGTTTCATATATTGTTATCTAGCTGTAACATTTTTGCACACAGAGATGTACTTACTCTCTATAAGGGCTTATGTGGTATTATTCCCTTTGCACAACTGTGAGGATTAATACATTGTTAAACAAAGGACACTCTCACCATTTGTTTTTAACCTATCAAATAGGTTGTCTATGGCCCCTAGCTATGACTAAAGCTTGTTAGCCGAAACACGTAAGCTGACATTTAGGGACTTCTGTCCTAACCTCTGGTGCTTTGGAGAGTGCCTCCGCTTTTTAACATTTAAATTTCAATAAACTGAACTTTTTAACGTCAGTCTTTATCAAACCTCTTTCTTCTCCAAAATGTAACTCATTGTTATCTTATTTTTGTTTCAATTTGTTTTTATTATCTTTCAGTCTCTAGCAGTGTCTGTAAAAAATTTATTAAAGGGATATGAAGCCCAAACATTTTTGTATCATTCAGACAGAGCAAATCATTAAAAAAATAAAAAAAATATCCAATTACTTTCTATTATCAAATTTGCTTAAATGGACACTGAACCCAACATTTTTCTTTCGTGATTTACTCCTATTATCAAATTGTCTTCAATCTCTTGGTATCTTTATTTGAAATGCAAGAATGTAAGTTTAGATGCCGACCCATAATTGGTGAACAACCTAGGTTGTTCTTGCCTATTGGTGGATAAATTTTATCCACCAATAAAAAGTTCTGTCCAGAGTTCTAAACCAAAAGAAAACCGTAGATGCCTTCTTTTTCAAATAAAGTTAGCAAGGAGAACAAAGAAAATTTGATAATAGGAGTAATTAGAAAGTTGCTTAAAATTGCATGCTCTATCTGAATCACAAAAGAAAAAAAATTGGGTTCAGTGTCCCTTTAATTCCCATGATATTCTGTGTTGAAGAGATACCTAGGTAGGCATCAGCAGCACTGCATGACAGGAAATAGTGCTGCCATATAGTGCTCTTGTCAATGGATAACACTTCTTGCAAAACTGCTGTCATATAGCTGCTCCAGAATTGGGCGGCTCTAAGATATGTCCCTGTTTTTCAACAGAAGATCCAAGAGAACAAATAACATTGATAATAAAAGAAAATTAGAAAGTTGTTTAAAATCGCTGCTCTCTCTGAATCATGAAAGAAAACGTTTGAGTTTCTGTCCCTTTAAATGATTTAAAGAGCTAACAGTAAATAATGGTCTTGATTAAGTGTCCGGTATGTTATAATTAAAGGGACGCATAACAAGTCATGCGATACAGATCGGCTGAGTCCCTTTGCTTAGGGTATTACACATGCGCTGCTGATTCCCCACAAGCATTTAGTACAGTTAGCTCTGTGTGTGTTACAGTTTTCCCAGAGCTTTACACTATAAGCTCAGGAGCAGACAATCTATTTATAAGTGGCACAAACCACAACCTTACAAATATAATCATTTTATTCTATCATTTATATAAAAGCACTGACACATAACAAGTCATGTGATACAGATCGGCTGAGTCCCTTTGCTTAGGGTATTACACATGCGCTGCTGATTCCCCACAAGCATTTAGTGCAGTTAGCTCTGTGTGTGTTACAGTTTTCCCAGAGCTTTACACTATAAGCTCAGGAGCAGACAATCTATTTATAAGTGGGACAAACCACAACCTTACAAATATATTACAATCATTTTATTCTATCATTTATATAAAAGAGCAGCACTTACGAGACATCCCAACTCTCCCGGAAGTTCCGGGAGTCTCCCGCATTGAAATAGTGGCTCCCTGACACCCGCAAAATAAACACAAGATCCCGGAAAGAGCAGTGCCAGATAAAATAAAGTTTGTGCCTGCACTTTTCATGTCTACCTGTAGGTGTCACTGTTCCATTATAGCTCAATGTAAATTGTTACTGCGTTCATCTCTGGACTTAGTTTCTCCCACTTCCTGAACTCTAGTGTGGTGCGAGACATAGCAGACCTGATGCAGGTGAGATGTGCAGACTCCCATACTGTATCTTGTGCAGACTGCCATGCTGTATCTTGTGCCAGACTCCTATGCTGTATATTGTGCCAGGCTCCCATGCTGTATATTGTGCCAGGCTCCCATGCTGTATATTGTGCCAGGCTCCCATGCTGTATATTGTGCCAGGCTCCCATGCTGTATATTGTGCCAGGCTCCCATGCTGTATATTGTGCCAGGCTCCCATGCTGTATATTGTGCCAGGCTCCCATGCTGTATATTGTGCCAGGCTCCCATGCTGTATATTGTGCCAGGCTCCCATGCTGTATATTGTGCCAGGCTCCCATGCTGTATATTGTGCCAGGCTCCCATGCTGTGTATTGTGCCAGGCTCCCACGCTGTATATTGAGCCAGGCTCCCACGCTGTATATTGAGCCAGACTCCCACGGTGTATATTGTGCCAGAGTCCCACGCTGTATATTGTGCCAGAGTCCCACGCTGTATATTGTGCCAGAGTCCCACGCTGTATATTGTGCCAGACTCCCATGCTGTATATTGTGCAGACTGCCATACGGTATATTGTGCAAGACTCCTATGCTGTATATTGTGCAGACTGCCATACTGTATATTGTGCCAGACTCCCATACTGTATATTGTGCCAGACTCCCATACTGTATATTGTGCCAGACTCCCATACTGTATATTGTGCCAGACTCCCATACTGTATATTGTGCCAGACTCCCATACTGTATATTGTGCCAGACTCCCATACTGTATATTGTGCCAGACTCCCATACTTTATAGCTATAAAATGGTTATATAGATATTTATACATGCAAGGTTCAGCTTGTCTTTAGATGGGTAATCACCCCCACATAAGTTTTGTGATAACATTTTCAACTATTTCATAATCAGAGCACTGAGGAATTCTGAATTGGGACAGGGGGGGATGGTTGGGGGGGCACCTCCCTGAAATGAGTTCTTTCAGGTTGGGATGTCTGACTTATACATAACAAGATTTTATCCTGAAAAGAAATGTTACATAAGAGTTGTTTAAGTGTAAGTTACATCTAATACTGCAGTATTGGTATTGTACTTTCTACTAATCTCACTGTCAGACATGTTGTATTTGTCTTGTGCTCCACCCCCAGTCCTTTAACTTTTCCTGGTCAGTACTGAGTTGTCTTAAATCACAATGCAGGGGGGGGGGGGGGGGAAGAGACCGGCGCTAAAATATTAGTTTTCAATTGTTTCTAGCATAGAGTAAGAAAAGGAAGACTTTGGGCTAAATTACAAGTGGTGCAGTAAATAAAATTCCTGCGATCACGAAAACACCGCTAGCTTTAAGCTTTTTGTGCTTGTCGGGTTGCGCTGGTATTACAGGTTCCCAAAAATTATTTTATGCTAATGTTAACCAAAACAGCACAAACAACCTTAACTTGAGTTTTTGTGTGCGCATGCATGTATTCCCCCATAGAGATCAATGCAGACAAAAAAAGTGAAAAAAAAAAATAACACCCTACCATAAGACCCTAGCCTAATAACCCCTAAACCACCATACCCCCACAACGCAAACAATCTAGATAAACTCTTAAACCCTAAACCGCCACCCCCACAACACAAATGATCTAAGTAAATTATTAACCCCTAAACCACCACCCCGCAAAGCAAATTATCTATATAAACTATTAACCCTTAAATGACCATCCCCCCACATTTCAAACTATCTAAATAAACTGTAAACCCTTAAGCCACCAACCCCCCACAATGCAAAGTAATAAACTAACATCTAAATTATGCTTACCTGATAATTTCATTTTCTTCTGTTGGAAAGAGTCCACAGCTGCATTCATTACTTTTGGGAAATAAGAACCTGGCCACCAGGAGGAGGCAAAGACACCCCAGCCAAAGGGGTAAATACTCCTCCCACTTCCCTCATCCCCCAGTCATTCTTCCGAGAAACAAGGAACAGTAGAAGAAATACCAGGGTGAAAAGGTGCCAGAAGAATAAAAGACGCCCCACATTAAGAAAATGGGTGGGAAGCTGTGGACTCTTTCCAAAGGAAGAAAAGCAAATTATCAGTTAAGCATAATTTATGTTTTTCTTCCTAATTGGAAAGAGTCCGCAGCTGCATTCATTACTTTTGGGAAAACCTTACCCAAGCTAAAGAGGACACTGAATGCCAAAATGGGAGGGTACACTAGGTGGCCCATTCTGAGGGCACCAAGCCTGAAACAACTACCCAACAAAAAGCCTGCTTCGTCCGAAGCTGAGAAAACTTTGAAAAGGAAAAGCTCCAAGGACACTGACCCGCAGATAGTCCAGAAGCCTAGCTAGAGACCTATGTAGGTGGCGGCGATGTTAGGGGCAGCAGATTAGGGGTTAATAACTTTATTTAGGTGTTTGTGATGTTTCGGATGGCAGATTAGGGGTGTTTAGACATGGGGTTTATGTTAGGGTGTTAGGCTTTGTGTTTCACGATCGTAGGTGTTAGGCTTCTTTTTTGCCGGCTCTCCCCATTGATGTCTATGGGGAAATCGTGCACGAGCACGTCAAAGCAGCGCTTGTTTTCGGAGCGCTATGGAGCTCAACGCAACCATATCGCCCGCACAAGCCTGCTTTTTTCAAACTTGTAATGGCAGCGCTATAGGGGGTGAAATAACGCCGCTTTTGTTGCGGTCGTTAAAATCCTTAGAACGCTCAAAACTCGTAATCTAGCTGAGTATTATCTGAGAATACACAAATAGATAAGGTAGACTATGACAATCAGCACAAGGTGTGTAACTGGAAGGAATGGAAGATGGGGTAGATAAGGTAATAAGGGAAATAGGGAAGGATAATGTTTAGGGGACTATAGAGCACAGAGGCAGTAAATGACTTAAGGTGCTATTAGACACAATGGGGTCGATTTATCAAAGGCTTTCGCCAGCCTTTGAGCCAGCCTATTTAACAAGCAGCAGTCATCAGACCGCTGCTTCCCTAACCTTTCGCCACCTCGATTGTGGCAAAATTTAATCTCTGCGGTTTAGTCTGACTGGGGAGATTGACAGCTCCTGCCCGCGCGTGATTGGCTGTACGCGGGCAGGGGGCGGGATTGCACACGAGCGCAGAACAACGCTTGCGTGCAATGGTAAATTCCTCCTGGAAAATTCACCCCACCAGAGGCAAGTTGCGGCGGACAGGGGCGCATATATGCGCCCCTGTCCACCTCAGCTTGATAAATCAACCCCATTGTCTGTACCTGATCACATATAACAGCCAATGGCACTAAAATAGCATCACTTTCTCTTGTCTCATTTATACTAATAAAGGGAAGGTGTAAAGCTGCACAATATACAGGGCACTACACAACTGGCTGAATGCTGCTGTAAACACAATATAGTAACACATTTGTACATAATAATTATTAGCAAGAGATCTGCTAACTAGATTTTTCTTCCTAAGAGTCCACAGCTGCATTTATTACGTTTGGGAATTAAGACCCTGGCCACCAGGAGGAGGCCCAAGACACCCCAGCCAACGGCATTATACTCCTCCACTTCCTCTCATCCCCAGTAATTCTTTGCCTTTCGTCCCAGGAGGTTGGCAGCTAAGTGTCAGAATTGTTTGTCTCTTATGGAGTGGTAGTATTCTTTGCCATGGGATGGGAGTTTTAAGTACATCTGTCCAGTCCCTCAGCTGAGGGTCCTGGATGACAGTTAGAGTCCGGAGATGTCTTTCTGCGAACACCCTCCCGCACTCATGTTAACAGCTCTCAAGCAATCAGCGTTGAGAATTAGCTTTGCTGCCTGCTTTCTTCTTTCAAGTCCATGTCAGCGGCCGATGCTATTATCCATCACCACTTGACAGGGCTGTGTTCCTGTTCCACAGCGTAGATTCAGGTAAGATCATTTAATTTTATTTCTTCATAAATGTACTGTAATACAAATATTTTCCCGAGAGGCTACCACCTTGCGGGACTAACTTTAACATAAGGGTCTCAGTGAGGCTCCTTTTGTATCTTGGAATCAAGGATTAATATCTCCTGAGGGGGATTATTGAACAGGGGGGGTTTAATCATGTTTGTTACGTGATTCAATCTGCTTATGTGTAGTGTTAACTGGGCTCATGGCTTGGAACATAAAGGCCTTTCCTGACCGTGTGGCGACAGAGAAATTCTAGTCCGCAGGGGTCTGTTTCTTAGGAGGTGGTGAGTGCCCCAGCCATTGTGGGTGTCAGGTGCCATTTAGTTTTGTTTCTTATATTCCATTTTTGCATATTCTCTAACTAGTTATGGAGGATTCTGATGCGGAGACTGTTCAATTTTCAGATTCCGATTCTTTGTCCTGTGAAGAATCCAGATTGGCCTTGTTGACACATGTCAATCAGTTATGTTCTGTATGTCATATTAGAGCGCCTTGTTCCTTGGGCTCGGGGAATCAAGGGTCCGCTGAGCCATCCGCCTCTGGGGACCCTGTCCTCCGAGAGGCGAGTTCCCTACTGCTCCCTTCTACTATACATGCAGGTAACCCAGATTATGATTATTCCTCCGTGCAGGGTGGCTTGTTCCCCCTGGAGGTTGCAGCACGTTTTCGCTTTTACATACTTTTGGCGATTGTTCATCTCCAAAGTCCAGATGTTTATTTGCGATTGTGCTCGTGCCCGATTGTCCTGGGTCTCCCAGCCTTGGGAGGGCCTTTGCAGTTCCCTGCGGGTATAGCTGTCCCTGAGTGTTGTGCTTTTCGTTTCAGACTGGCGTGCCTTAGCGTTTTACTCAGACACTTTTTTGAGTTGTTAGAGGATCCTATCCTTAATGGATACGGGAATCTGCAGTCTTGCTCTTAGAATGGCTCACCTCATTAGACATGAGGGGATGAAGTAATCCTAATTGTCCATTCCTTGAAATCTTTCCCAGTTATGTTGGAAGAACAGGGTTCCGTTTGGCTGGTCCTGCGGGTCAGCCTGTTTCTTCTTGGGCATTAACCTACGGTTGCCTTTTATTTTCTTTTTATCTGGTTAGGATATCTTTTATTTGTTACTTCTGCAGAAGTTTGTTGGGGACATGTTAATCCTATGTGTGTCTGTTATTCGTTCTTCCCCTCTAAAGGGAGGATTTATGCAGCTTGACAGTTAGGACCCTGTCTGCAGGCTGGTCCTGTTTGGGTTTGGGTTTCTGTCTCGTGGCTGTTCCGACACGTGGCTCCGTTTCTACCTGGCTGGTCCGGTCAAAGCGCAGAGTGCTCATATTATCATTTGTGTTCTTGTTTTGGTTTACAAAATTCAGCTGAGCATTCTAGAGGACCTGTGGGTCTGTGAGGCAGGAAGGATTGTCTCAGTCCTTATTAGCCTTCAATCTGGATGACTGGGTCAGTGGAGTTCCACTGCATCATTCTCTCTTGCATCTGGTACTATCGGACCCTAGAGTTTCCTCCCCCACGTAGTGGAGGGTTGGAGGGCTTAGCGTCCTCTTACCGCTGATTTGAGCAGTTTGGCCTTTTTGAGGCTCTGGGATTGTCCCTTTTGGACTTGGTCCATCAGCAGCTAGTAGTTTGATGGGTAATTTAGCTGCCTAGCAGCAGATGGTTTGCAGAATGCAACCAACTGCAGCTTTTGCACATTGATTGTGTACCATCTAGCTGTTTTTATGAGACCTTTTGGTCTTCCCCCGTTGTCTCCATGTGGGTTAGGTCTCCTTTTAGGTACCTGGGTTCCCCTCCGGGAGATGGTTGTTCCCTGTTAGGGACACTGGGCATGGTCTCCTTGGGCTCATCTTGGGGTTCTTACCGGAGCTGGGGATGATTTGTGTCCTTTTCTCTCTGTGATCCTCTGATTGTATGGAGGTGATGTGGAGACCAGCCTTTGGCCTCGAGGTATCCCCTTGCTTTGTTGTCCTGCGGCTGTATGAGAGTCTATGGGCTCTAGTGTCGTTGTACGACTTTTAAAGCCTTAGCTAGTTTGAAGCATTGGACTTTGGCAAGGGGTGGTCTCTTCCTTGGGTCGAGACTTGCAAGTTAACTCGTTATCTGGGTTGTTCTGGATATTGCATTGATATCTCTCTGTGGTCTGTTTTTGTATATCAGACGGGATATTAAGTTCTTGCATATTGTTTGTTTAAACAATTGGGGGCTCTGACCTGTTTTCTCCCTGGTGCTTCCGGTTGCTGATGCTTCGCTCAGCGTTTTCGCTTGGGGATCCCGTTGGGGGTTGTTACCAGACTTTTTGGCTCTAGGGTTGGTTCCTGGGAACTTGGGCTATGTCCTTTTACTTGGACAAATTGACCTGGTCATGGTTGGCCAGGTTTTTTTGAGTGCCGATGATCATTGGGCTTGACTTACGCCTTTATGGCAGGTTTCCCTTGGTCAGCTTGCTGTAGTAACCTTATGGATTCTCTGCTCTGCAGGAGAATGGGTTTGCAGTGTCACTGCTGCAGCTATTGCACATTGGATGTGTGTTAGCGAGCTAAATCTTTAGGGGGATTCCTTCCAAGTTAATCGGCGTTGGAGATTGATCTCTCCTTTAGCCTGTGGCTTCGTGTCTTGTAGGCAGGTGCTCTGCCTTTCTGCCCCATCCCCTTTCTTAGAGTAGGGGGCTTATTCTCCTTCTTATGGAGGTGTGGTCCTTTTTCTTAGGGATTCTCCTGGATTCAGGAGGTTGGAACTGAGAGTTAACCTTTCAGAGAGGGGTGTTTCTCTTTGGGTTTTTATGTTCCATCTGGAGTCTTGCTGGCTCTGTGTAAAGACTATGTTGGGCCTTTTGTTAGATTCTTTTGGGTCTAGGGCCTTGTCATCTGTTTCTAAGGAGTCGGGTTGGCACCCGTGCTCTGTTGGGATGGGTGTGGCCAGTCTTCCGCTTGTTTTTAAGCTGGTGTTGGGGTTCTTCTGTTTCCCTGTTTCAGACCTGCCGATGCTTGGGCTGGCCCGGCTGGGAGTGGGTTCTGAGATGCGTTGTCATCTTCAGGATCTAGGTTGGCATAGTAGCTAGTTTCCTGGGCTTAGAAGCACCTTCGGGTTCTGGGTGTAACCTCTCTTTCTTAGGGGTGTAAGTGGGCCTCGTTGAAGTTATGTGCTTCCCCTATTGAAGACTTGTATGTAGGTCTGGCGGCTTAGATTGCCTAGAGTGTACCCTCTGTCTGGGAGTTTTCTTTTTACAATTTGTTCTCTTGTGGCCGCTTTTTACTTCTCAGCAAGTATTCTTATTTGTCATCCTGATGATGGCTGCATGTTCTCGACTCAGGGTTTGTTACATGTTTTTTGTATCTGAATACTTCAGTATTCCGAGTTCTGACGATGTGAGGACTCCTTCAGTTGTCTTTCGGTGCTTGTTGAGAGAAGGGTTTCACTGTTCGGAAGCCTGGTCCTAAACCTCTGGTTTCTGCTTGGTCTGGGCGTAGCCTCCCCTTGTCTGTCAGGACCCATTTGGGTCTTTGTGAGCTGGGCTCGCTATTGGATATTTTACTTTTATGGATTTTGTGGTGACCTTTCGGTTTCCCTTCGGTTCTTCCTTGCCCTATCCCATGGGGAGTTTAGGCTGGTGTTCCCCCTCATTAGTGAGGGGTGAGTGGTGAGGGACCGACTGTTGGGCAACGGTGTCTCCTGGAGGACTGTTGGCTCAGTTGAGTATAATTTTGCAGTCTCTAGCTAGGCTTCTGGACTATCTGCGGGTCACTGTCCTTGGGGCTTTTCCTTTTCAAAGTTTTTTCGGCTTGGGACGAAGCAGGGTCTTTGTTGGGAAGTGGTTTCAGGCTTGTAGCGCTCAGAATGGGCCGCCTATTGTACCCTCCTGTTTTGGCATTTATTGTCCTCTTTTTTCCCAAAAGTAATGAATGCAGCTGTGGACTCTTTCCAATTAGGAAGAAAAACATAAATTATGCTTACCTGATAATTTCCTTTTCTTCCTTTGAAAAGAGTCCACAGCTTCCCACCCATATTCTTAATGTGGGGCGTCTTTTATTCTTCTGGCACCTTTTCACCCTGGTATTTCTTCTACTGTTCCTTGTTTCTCAGAAGAATGACTGGGGGATGAGGGAAGTGGGAGGAGTATTTAAGCCTTTGGCTGGGGTGTGTTCACCTCCTCCTGGTGGCCAGGTTCTTAATTCCCAAAAGTAATGAATGCAGCTGTGGACTCTTTCCAATGGAAGAAAAGGAAATTATCAGGTAAGCATAATTTATGTTATTCCATGAGTTCAGTAGCCCAGAGAGCTGAGTGTGCCAGGGTGTATATATCTATAGGTACACTCATATCAGGGCATTATAGTGACAAAGTGACAGGATCGTATTCATTAGAGCAAGTAGTATTATTATTATTATCATCAGGTATTTATAAAACGCCAACAAATTACGCAGCGCTATACAAGTAATAATAAAACATTACAGGGATGCATTACATACACAAACAAGTACAGTAGTGGTACAAGACAGTTGTAGGAGCAATAATTGAGTTATACAAAAGGCGAGGAATGCCCTGCCCTTGAGCACAATCAGTAGTAGTTCACTTTAAACACAAAGTGGCCTACAGGTAGAGAGGCTCTCAAGCTTACAATCTAAAGGAGAGGGAATGGACACAGACGGTAAGGGAGAAGGGAAATATGTCTGATATAAGGCAGTGTAAACTGAGAGTGAGTGAAGTGGGGATTGGGAAAGTAACAGAATATGGTAAAGTGTCAGTACAGAGGCTGTGAGTGTGAAGTAGTATCACTATACACCCTGCAAATCTATGCATTTAAAACTCACAAAAGGGTTAAATCCACAGGTAAAGTATGACTTGGGAGCCACAGAGAACTGCTGATCCAAAGCACAAACTGTCGGTTACCCAATCAGCAGCTTTAGTCACACAGCTGGGTGAGTATAAAATAGATTTTATTATGTATATTCTATATAAGGTGATTTTTGGTAAAAATATTTTATATGTATTTGTTTTTTCCTTCTAATTAAAGGGACAGTGTACTGTTAAATTGGTTTCCCCTAAATCTGATTCCAGCAACTTATTATACAAGCTGCAGAGTATAAAATGTATGTGAAACTGTTCATTTAGGTTTAGTGTTGTATCTCTTTGAAACCACAACTCATTAAAATGGGATGCACTTTAAAGAGATCATTCCTATTAATCTAATCACATTCTACTCACAGTAATTCCTTATCTTAACTCTGTCTGTAAAGAAAGCCTAATATTTATAGAGAACAATTTAAAATGAACATTTAGTACACATTAGTCCGACTAACCTCAAGGAGTGTAATGTCTTCTGTTGGCCCTTGTTTACATAGCTTTTCAACATCCAATACTTAAGTATTCATTCTGAGTAAAGGTAGTGGATTCAATAGGTTAAATCACCAAGTTTTTTTTTTTTTTTATAGTTTTACAATATGTATTTTATTCCTCTATATCTCCCTGATATAAATGATGGTGCATTATATACATTTATACAAACTAATGTTATTGTCATAAAGGGCTTTGTCAGCTGTAAAACACAAAGACCTAAATTCCATTGAGGAGGTAAATTGTGAAAACTAAGTGATAAAAACATCACCATTAAAGTCTATGGAGAATTTTTATGACACCAGCAGTTTCCAAACTTTACCACCACAATGAAAACACTGCCAAAGTATGATCAGTTGTAACCATATAGAAACAGCACTTAAATCTTTGCTTAAAGGGACAGTCTTCTTCAGAATTATAAATACAGGCAGTCCTCGGGTTACAGACATCCGACTTAAGTACAACTCGTACTTACATACAGAGAAAATAGAGCTTTATCGACAATCCTTCTTTCCAGGATAATCCAAAATACTGAAAATCCAATTGTCACAAGGACAGAAACGGATGTGAAATTTTCTGAACAGGGGCACAGATAGCAAAACAAACTTTATCCTATGCTATCCAAAACAAAACAAAAATGTTTGGCTAGAGTTTCACCTAAAAAAAGTGCCTGTTCCAACTTACATACAAATTCAACTTAAGAACAAACCTAAAGTCCCTATCTTGTACGTAACCCGGGGACTGCCTGTATACTTTTTACCTCTGTGATTACCTTGTATCTAAGCCTCTGCAGACTGCCCCCTTATCTCAGTTCTTTTGAGAGACTTGTATTTTACCCAATCAGTGCTGACTCAAAAAAAACCTCCATTGGAGTGAGCACGTTATCTGTATAGCACACATGAACTAGCAGTGTCTTGCTGTGAAAAGCTATAAATATGCACTATTAGATAGAAGATAAGAGGCAAGAAATAAGCATATGTGCCTATCTAGTGTTAATCTGTTTGGAAAGTGCATTCACTAGGCCTGTGTGTTAGATTAGTGCAACACCACACACAAGTCTCATGAAAATAAATTGTTCTACATCCTTTTAAGTCAGGGCTGCCCTCTGCGCTAGTTACTGTGCGCCCCTCTGCGCTAGCTACTGCGCGCCCCTAGATAAAGCAGGACTGATAATGTGCATTTTGTGGGCTTCTGGTAGGTCGGAAAACAAGAGCCCTAGAACTTGCCCTGTCAACTGGACATTTGTTGAAAATATTATTATTTGTGTGTTTAACAGACAAAATGTATACGCAGCCCATAAAGAACCTAAATACTGACCTGCGGCCCCTGTGAGTTAGGGCCCATCACTGCTCTGTGCTACTCTGGGCAAATCTGACCATAATGCAGCTAATCATTCCCATACATTCATATCTACACATATATTTATTTATAACTAGGTGATAAGCCTGCCCACAGGGCAGTCTATTTAAAAAAAAAAAACTACAACCCCCAAAGCTAAAGTTACAAAAAAACAGAAAAAAAGAAAAGGTATCCAAAATAAAACATTTAAACCTAAACTAATACCCCAATAAAAATAAAAAATCCCCCCCCCAAAATAAAAACACCACCTAATCTAATACTAAACTACAAATGGCTTTTGTAAAGATTTGCCCTAATTTAAACAGCTCTTTTGCCTAAACAAATTACCAATTAGCCCAAACAGAAACCCCCACCCACCAAACCCCCCAAATAAAAAAACTAACACTAAAAAACCTAAACTACCTATTGCCCCTAAAGGGGCATTTGTATGGGCAATGCCCTTAAAAGGACATTCAGCTATTTTCCAGCCCATTAAATCCCTAATCTTAAAAATAAATTAAAAAAAATCATAAAACTAAGCCCCAAATAGGTACTCACCATTCCTGAAGTCCAGCGGAGGTCTTCTTCCAGGCGGCTCCATCATCTTCTATCTTCATCCGGAGCGAAGCCGGCGCGGAGCGGAGGTGCGGAGCTGTGGATCCTCAGCGACGGTCCTCACCAGCGGCGCGGAAGTGAGGAGCTGTCTTCCCCGACGTGTAGATCCTCGGCGGCAGCGGTCCTCAGCGGCATAGAGGCTCCTCTTCATTCGATGTCCGTCGTACACGAAAGATTGAATGCAAGGTACAGCAATCAATTTGGGGTACCTTGCATTCCTATTGGATGAAATTTTGAAATCAGCCAATAGGATCCGCAGATACTGAAATCCTTTTGGCTGTTCAAATCAGCCAATCAGATCTTTCAGTAGCTCTCATCCTATTGGCTGATTTCAAATTTCAGCCACATAGGAATGCAAGGTACCCCAATAAATATGGGGTACCTTGCATTCAAATCTTCAGTGTGCGACAGATGAAGAGGCGATGAAGAGGAGCCTTAACGCCATTGCCAGTTCCGCCTTTGCTCGGGTGAAAGATAGAAGGCTGATGGAGCCTGCTTGGAAGAAGACCATCGCTCTGGACTTCAGGAACGGTGAGTACCTATTTGGAGGCTTAGTGTTAGGAATTTTTTTTAATTTTTTATTTTAAGATTAGGGATTTGGGTAGCTGTAAAGAGCCGAATGCACTTTTAAGGGCCAGTAAAAGCGCTGCATGTCCTTTACAACGGAAATGCCCATACGAATGCCCCTTTAGAGTCAATGGGTAGTTAAGGTTTTTTTAGAGTTACGTTTTTTTATTTTAGGGGGTCTGGTGGGTGGGGGGTTTTAACTGTTAGGGGGAACTTAGTATTTTTTAAGGTAAAAGAGCTGTTTAACTTAGGGCAATACCCTACAAAAGGCCCTTTTAAGGGGGTGTTTCTTTTGGCTGCCTCGTGCAGCCAACATTCTTTTGGCTGCCTCACGCAGCCAAGATTTCTTTGAGGATTCATGCGCAACTGGCGATGGGCGCGTTACAAACGCGATTATAGTATAGATATAACATTTTAATTGTTGTCTGGTTTACAAATGAATAAACTACACCTGTGATTACACGTGAGCTGCACATTATACACATTACATGATACTCAGTGTCTAATACTGATTTAAATAACGCTTTATCTTATTCCCCTGCCCTGTGTGTAGCTGATGTAAATGACTAACTCATAAACATAACTTGTGCTACAGTTGTGCTTCTGTGTGTATTAACCCTTCACTGGCACAGAGAGCAGCACAGTGTGTATTAACCCTTCACTGGCACAGAGAGCAGCACAGTGTGTATTAACCCTTCACTGGCACAGAGAGAAGCACACTGTGTATTAACCCTTCACTAGCCCAGAGAGCAGAAGAGTGTATATTAATCCTCCACTAGCAGAGAGCAGCAGTGTGTATTAACCCTTTACTAGCACAGATAAGCACAGTGTGTATTAACCCTTCACTGGCACAGAGAGGCGCACAGTGTATTAACCCTTTACTAGCACAGAGAGCAGCACAGTGTGTATTAACCCTTCACTGGCACAGAGAGCAGCACCGTGTGTATTAACCCTTTACTGGCACAGAGAGCAGCACAGTATATTAACCCTTTACTAGCACAGAGAGCAGCACAGTGTGTATTAACCCTTAACTGGCATAGAGAGCTGCACACTGTGTATTAACCCTTCATTGGCCCAGAGAGCAGCACAGTGTGTATTAACCCTTCACTAGCACAGAGTGCAGCACAGTGTGTATTAACCCTTCACTAGCATAGAGAGCAGCACAGTTGGTATGAACCCCTTCACTAGCACAGAGAACAGAACAGTGTGTATTAACCTTTCACTAGCACAGAGAGCAGCACAGTGTGTATTAACCCTTCACTAGCAGTGTGTATAAACCCTTCACTAGCACAGAGAGCAGCACAGTGTGTATTTACCCTTCACTGGTACAGAGAGCAGCCAGCACAGTGTGTATTAACCCCTTCACTAGCACAGAGAGCAGCACAGTGTGTATTAACCCTTCACTAGCACAGAGAGCAGCATAGTGGGTATTGACCCTTCACTAGCACAGAGAGCAGCACAGTGTGTATTAACTAGGGTTGCACTAATACCGATACTAGTATCGGTACCAATACCAAGTATTTGCATGAGTACTTGTACTCGTGCAAATGCACCAATACTTCCAATTCCTACCCATACGCAATCTTGTGGCATTTTTCAAACTGCATGTTCCCATTTCATTTTAAGCTGGAGTGGAAACTTAACTAAAAACACTTCACTTCTGTTCTGCCAATACAAATTGCTGTTATTTGTATTATTGTACGTCAGAGCAGTGCTCCAAAAGCTGCTACTGTACAGCTGGAAGCCTACCTGAGCGAGATCACTGTACCTCATTCAGACAAACCCCTGAAGTACTGAGCAGTTAATAAACAGATTTAATGGCCCAAAAATATCTTTCTGACCCATGCAGTAGTGTGAAAAGTGAAAGACTGTTCAGCTTAGCGTCAAACGTCCTTACTAATAGCTAAAACGCTTCTGTTCCTTAAAAAGAGTTTGCCACTAACTTTTGAAAAATTATTCTAATTGCTAGATTGCCTTTTTCATTGCTAGTTCTCATCTTGCACAATTATGCTCAAAACATACTGTACTCTGAGGAACATCCTTAGCCAGGGATGGACTGGGAAAAAAAAAGCAGCATTGGAAAAATATGAAGACCAGCCCTATTTTCTGTTGAGTCAGTAGAATGCAAATGCCCCATTTTTCTCAAAGGGGATTACTGGGATACTCCTTCCCCAATATTATTTAAAGAATTAAATTATATTACTTTGAATTAAAGGGACAGTCAACCCAAAAACTGCTTTAAGTTATACATATAAACTTTCCATCAATCATCATTTACCAATGTAGCCCAGTTTTCTAATATATTGTGTTTGCCAGTAAAATCACTTACTGTTCGCGCCACAGCCATCTCAAAATGTCCGTTAAGCCCCTTTAAGCCGGTTACTAGGAGGATAGAAAAATTACACGGATCACAAGAAAATGCTGATGCCACTGATTACTAAAAAGGGGAGGGGCTTACCGGACATTTTGCAACAGCTGCGGCATGAACAGTAAGTAATTTTACTGGCAAACACAATATATTTGAAAACATGGCTACATTGGTAAATGATGATTGATGGAAAGTTTATATGTATAACTTAAAACGGTTTTTGGGTTGACTGTCCCTTTAAAGTGACAGTCTAGTATAAATTAAACTTTCATTATTCAGATAGGACTTTTAATTTTAATCAACTTTCCAATTTACTTTTATCATCAAATTTGCTTTTTTCTCTTGGTATTCTTAATTTAAACTAAACATAGGTAGGCTCATATGCTAATTTCTAAGCCTTTAAGGGCTGCCTCTTATCACATGCTTTTTAAATCTCTTTTCAACACAAAGAGACAGAAAGTACACGTGGGCCATATAGATAACACTGTGTTCAGGCACAGGGGATTATTTAAGATTTAGCACAACACAATGCTAAATGCAAGTCAATAGATAATAAACAGTCACAGTCATGTGATCAGGGGGCTGGAAGAAGGTTCCTAGATACAAGGTAATCACAAAGGTAAAAAGTACATTAATATAACTGTGTTGGTTATGCAAAACTGGGGAATGGGTAATAAAGGGATTATCTATCTTTTAAAACAACAACAATTCTATAGTAGACTGTCCCTTTAAGTACAAATGTCAGATTGATGATTTATATAGGCACCCTACAACCCAATTGCATCCAGCAATCACCCCTTTAAATTGTAGGTTTCCAGCCCCAGCTGCTGCAGCTGTTATTTATTGTTGTTATTATTAAAGGGACAGTCTACACCAGAATGTTTATTGTTTTAAAAGATAGATAATCCCTTTATTACCCATTTCCCAGTTTTGCATAACTAACACATTTATAATAATATACTTTTAACCTCTGTGATTATCTTGTATCTAAGCCTCTGCAAACTGCCCCTGTTTTCAGTTCTTTTGACAGACTTGCAGTCTAGCCAATCAGTGTTATCTATATGAAATACGTGAACTAACACCCTCTAGTGGTGAAAAACTGTTAAAATGCAATCTGAAAGAGGTGGGCATCAAGGTCTAAGAAATTAGCATATGAACCTCCTAGGTTAAGCTTTCAACTAAGAATACCAAGAGAACAAAGCAATTGGTGATAAAAGTAAATTGGAAAATTGTTTAAAATTACATGCTCTATCTGAATCATGAAAGTTTATTTTGGCCTAGACTGTCCCTTTAATATATTTATAAACATGTTCTGTGAACTTTGTGACAACAAGCACATAAAACGGTTTTATTATTTCAAAATCTCTTTTGCGATACAGTTCATAATTATAAAGAAGCGATCTTAAATCATTAATTAGTCTGTATTGTGCTTGGTAAACTGTCATGACATAAAAAAAAGTATCAGTAATTGGTATCGGTGAGTATTTGAAAAAAAGTATCGGTACTTGTACTCGGTCTTAAATAAATGGTATCGGTGAAACCCTAGTATTAACCCTTCACTAGCACAGAGAGCAGCACAGTGTGTATTAACCCTTCACTAGCACAGAGAGCAGCACAGTGTGTATTAAACCTTCACTAGCACATAGAGCAGCACAGTGGGTATTAACCCTTCACTAGCACAGAGAGCAGCACAGTGGGTATTAACCCCTTCACTAGCACAGAGAGCAGCACAGTGTGTATTAAACCTTCACTAGCACAGAGAGCAGCACAGTGTGTATTAGCCCTTCACTAGCACAGAGAGCAGCACAGTGGGTATTAGCGCTTCACTAGCGCAGAGAGCAGCACAGTGTGTATTAACCCTTCACTAGCACAGAGAGCAGCACAGTGGGTATTAACCCCTTCACTAGCACAGAGAACTGCACAGTGTTTATTAACCCTTCACTAGCAAAGAGAACAGAACAGTGGGGATTAACCCTTCACTAGCACAGAGAGCTGCACAGTGTGTATTAACCTTTCACTAGCACAGAGAGCAGCACAGTGTGTATTAACCCTTCACTAGCAGTGTGTATAAACCCTTCACTAGCACAGAGAGCAGCACAGTGTGTATTAACCCTTCACTAGCACAGAGAGCAGCACAGTGTGTATTAACCCTTCACTAACACAGAGAGCAGCACAGTGGGTATTAACCCCTTCACTAGCACAGAGAACTGCACAGTGTTTATTAACCCTTCACTAGCACAGAGAACAGAACAGTGTGTATTAACACCTTATTATTATTATCAGTTATTTGTAAAACGCCAACAGATTCCACAGCGCTATAAACAAAGGGGGAGTACAACAAAACAATTATAGGGATCAAAAGAGTAGAGGGCCCTGCCAAGAGTTGCACTGTTGTAGTCAGCTCTTAAGAAGGTGATCTACAAACAGTTGGACTTTTAGGCTTACATTCTAAGGGGATTCAGGGGATAGCAATGGAGGAGAGGAACTGGTATTAAGAAAGGTTAGCGTAGGCTGTATGCATCCCTGAACAGTAGAGTCTTTAGGGAGCACTTGAAGCTTTTAAAACTAGAAGAGAGTCTTGTGGAGCGAGGCAGAGAGTTCCACAAGATGGGAGCCAGTCTGGAGAAGTCCTGTAAACGGGAGTGTGATGAGGTAACCAGAGAGGAGGAGAGTAGGAGGTCAGGAGCAGAGTGAAGGGGACGGGAGGGAGAGTATCTGGAGACAAGGTCTGAGATATAGGGGGGAGCAGTGCAGTTGAGGGCTTTGTGTGTCAGAATGAGAATTTTGTGTTTGATCCTAGAGGCAAGAGGAAGCCAGTGAAGGGATTGGCAGAGAGGCGCAGCAGATGAAGAGCGACGTGTAAGGAAGATGAGTCTGGCAGAGGCATTCATTATGGATTGTAAAGAAGCTAGGCGGCAGGTGGGAAGACCAGAGAGGACAGAGTTGCAGTAATCGAGGCGGGAAAGAATGAGAGAGTGGATTAAAATCTTAGTTGTGTCTTGTGTAAGGAAGTGTCTAAGTTTAGAGATGTTTTTAAGGTGGAAGCACACGAAAAAGAGCTGCGGCACTAGCAGTAGGAGTAACACATGCTGTTAGCATACACAGTTCACTGTCAGGCATACGAAAAAAGCATTGAACATGATCATCACAATATGTAACCATTAAATCTTGATCAAAAGCTGGAGACAATTACCTTAGTTTCCTGGTAACTTGCACCGATGCGCTTCTCCGCATGTATGATCAGTCCTCCATGCAAACTTCCACTTGAATACGATTCCTGACGTCAGAACTAATCCATGTTGGGGGTGAGGATATCGACTTGTGTGTTTGAGAGCCCAGTGGAGCAGTCCATTGGTTAAGAGAGAGAAAATAGAATCCAGAGCGGCTCACTCAAAAAAAAACACACTTTATTGTTTAAAAGATGTACCAGTGTGGGCTATACAACAATTACATTTGCACGGATAAAATCACATCAGTATACAAAAGAGAGTAGCACACATCCCGGCTAGGACGCGTTTCGGGTTACCCCGTACTCACAGTTACCTAGGTGTGTGCCAATTAGCGCTATATCAGTGCTGCAGCAAATGAGTGTCACCTGCAATTGGAAAACTTACTACATAGTCTACGCTAGTGTTAACTCTATCCTAGCCGATCCTTCTATAGAGGTAACTTTAACTAGGAAAAAACTAGAATATCTTTCCTATATACCACAAGCAGTTTTCATTATATTGGAGGCAAGAGTTAGCTTAAGACTAGTGTAGCTACGAAACCCTCTCTATGTGTATATAACTAGTCAAACCCAGAATAAGCAGCTATTATGTCTGACTGGGAGAAGGAAAGCATGGATATATATATCCTACAGCTCTACATATATAAGTGAGCAAACGAACTAGACTATATTAATCATATTACACATATTACATATGCCTCCATTTTAGGGAACATCAGTTACTAAATAACTATAAGCTACATACATTTTAGCAAGCTTGCAAATAATTCAACAATATATATATACAGTATATATATGCAGTTAATAATTCATTATCAATACTTATATGAAAACTACACAATTATAATATTATTTATATATACATGGAGTGGTATCTTAATAAGAGATGTTTGGAAAAATTACAGACCTTCTTCTGAAGGTATAAAAGAACCATAGGAATGAAACATTACACATATCTCTAATATACCTTGTCTTAAAGGGAAAGTGGAACTTAAACTCTACATAAATACTAGTGTCTTTCCCAATGACTCATGATATCAAAGGATGAGTTGAATACTTTAGGGATTCGAGTATTCAACTTAAAGATCCAAAATGTTTCTCTCCTATATAATTCTTTGACCCTATCTCCACCCCTTTTAGGGCGATGTACTAATTCAACTGCTTGCCATTTTAAAGTCTCCACTGACTGATTATGTTTATGTATGAAATGAACAGCTAAGGCCGAGCATTCTTTTTTGCAATGAATATTGCTAAGATGCTTGCGTATACGTGACCTCACCTCTCTGGTTTTGAGGCCTATGTATTGTAGCATACATTTGACACAGGAGATAAGATAAATGACATATCCCATGCTGCAATTGATACATTGGGAAATCTCATACCTATCTCCTGTGACAAAAGATTCAAAGTAATTAGAGGGCAACACATGGTCACAGGCTTTACATCTGTTACTGCAACATCTATATGTACATTTATGTTTTAGCCAACTACTGGTGGCTTGGGGTTTAGGCAGTACTGTTGGAGACAATATATTGCCTAACGTTAGACTACGTCTATATGAAAACCTGCACCCTTTGTCAACTGTATCTTTCAATTTAGTTATCAGCTAATAAAATAGGGAGATGCTTTTTGATAATATTGCAGATATTGTGATATTGGTCACTATAACTCGTCACAAACGTTATTCTAGGTATATCTCCCTCTTTTATGGAATTGCTTTTTACTCCCCTGGGCTTGTCTGACTGTTTCAATAAACTTTCTCTTGGAATTTTGTCTACTTCCTTTTGTGCATTGTTAATAACACTTTTGCTATATCCTCTTTCTACGAGCTGTTCACTCAGTATACTACACTCCTCCATGTAGTCAATTTCTCTCAAGCAATTTCTTTTCATGTGAGTGAATTGGCCTTTGGCTATTGCTCTCGAGATATTATTTGGATGGCTACTGGTGGAGTGCAGGAGACTGTTCTTAGCTATAGGCTTTCTATAGACCTTGGTGTTAATTTCTTTTGAGCCTATGTCGGTCATCAAAGTTATGTCTAAGTAGTCTATAGTATGTTTATTCCACTCCATAGTGAACCTTATTCCCATTTCATTGGTGTTTAAATGTTGTAGGAAAGAGTTTGCTTCTGCTTCGGACCCCCTCCAAATCAGTATGAGGTCGTCAATAAATCTTCTATAGAAGACTACAGAGGACCTATAGGGATTTCTATCTCCAAAGATGTGGGACGCCTCCCACCAACCTAAAAACAGGTTGGCGTAAGAGGGCGCAAATTTGGCCCCCATGGCTGTCCCACATCTCTGGAGATAGAAATTTCCTTCGAACTCAAAGAAATTGTGTTTGAGCAAATATTGAACAATGTCAATAAAGAAACAAATCTGTTCACTTTCAAAGTGTGTAGCGTGAGTCAAGAAGTATTCGATGGCCCGTAGCCCCCAAATATGGGGGATGGAGGAACAGAGGGATACAACGTCTATGGTTACCCAGCTGAAGTCATCTTGCCAGTCCAAATCCTTTATTAAATTCAGCAAATGTGTTGTATCTGAGGTGGCTCCACAGCTGGGTAACCATAGGTTGCAAAACAGAGTCCACCCACTCTGACAGAGGCTCAAGGACAGAATCGATACCTGATACTATTGGTCTTCCTCTAATATCATCAAGGCTTTTGTGGACCTTGGGAAAGACATGAAAGGCTGGTGTCTTTGGATGGGATACACAGAGAAATTCAGCTGTTTTTGTATCAATGTATCCTCTCTCCATACCTTCATCAACCTTAGATTTAATCTGTTCTTGTATAACTTGTGTTGGATTCCTACGTATCAGGGAATAAGTTTGGGGGTCTTCCAATTGGCGTAAGATTTAATTTACATAGTCTTCCTTTAGGAGGACTACTGTGCTACCGCCCTTATCAGATTTTCTGATAACTATGTTAATGTTATTTTTTTTATTGTTATTTGATAATCACTCCATGTATATATAAATAATATTATAATTGTGTAATTTTCATATAAGTATTGATAATGAATTATTTACTGCATATATATATATATATATATATATATATATATATATATATATATATATATATATATATATATATATATATATATATATATATTGTTGAATTATTTGCAAGCTTGCTAAAATGTATGTAGCTTATAGTTATTTAGTAACTGATGTTCCCTAAAATGACGGCATATGTAATATGTGTATTATGATTAATATAGTCTAGTTCGTTTGCTCACTTATATATGTAGAGCTGTAGGATAGGTCAGATATATATATATATCCATGCTTTCCTTCTCCCAGTCAGACATAATAGCTGCTTATTCTGGGTTTGACTAGTTATATACACAGAGAGGGTTTCGTAGCTACACTAGTCTTAAGCTAACTCTTGCCTCCAATATAATGAAAACTGCTTGTGGTATATAGGAAAGATATTCTAGTTTTCTCCTAGTTAAAGTTACCTCTATAGAAGGATCGGCTAGGATAGAGTTAACACTAGCGTAGACTATGTATTAAGTTTTCCAATCGCAGGTGACACCCATTTGCTGCAGCACTGATATAGCGCTAATTGGCACACACCTAGGTAACTGTGAGTACGGGGAAACCCGAAACGCGTCCTAGCCGGGATGTGTGCTACTCTCTTTTGTATACTGATGTGATTTCATCCGTGCAAATGTAATTGTTGTATAGCCCACGCTGGTACATCTTTTAAACAATAAAGTGTGTTTTTTTTAGTGAGACGCTCTGGATTCTATTTTCTCTCTCTTATTTAAGGTGGAAGCGACAGGCTTTAGCCAATGACTGAATGTGAAGAGTGAAGGAAAGATCTGAGACATCGGGCATGTGGGGTAGGGGTAATGATGGAGTTGTCAACAGTTATAGAGAGGGGGGGGGTGGAGAGTTTTGAAGAAGGGGGGAAAATAAGGAGATCAGTTTTGGAGAGATTAAGCTTGAGGTAGTGAGAGGACATCCAGTTAGAGATGTGAGAGAGACAGTTAGTGACACGGGTTAGCAAGGAAGGAGATAGGTCTGGTGCAGAGAAGTAGATTAGGGAACCTATTGATGACGTATAGATTGAGAAGAGAAGGGGACCGAGGACAGAGCCTTGCGGTACTCCAACAGAAAGTGGTGACGGGGCAGAGGAGGCCCCAGAGAAGGCTACACTAAAGGTACGGTTTGACAGGTAGGAAGAGAGCCACGAGAGGGCTGTGTCACAGATGCCGAAGGATTGGAGGGTTTGGAGCAAAAGAGGGTGGTCAACAGTGTCAAAGGCTACGGACAGATCAAGGAGGATAAGCAGAGAGAAGTGGCCTTTTGATTTTGCCGTAAGTAGGTCGTTGGTAACCTTAACAATGGCTGTCTCCCCTTCACTAGCACAGAGAGCAGCACAGTGTGTATTAACCCTTCACTAGCACAGAGAGCAGCACAGTGTGTATTAACCCTTCACTAGCACAGAGTGCAGCATAGTGTGTATTAACCCTTCACTAGCACAGAGAGCAGCAGTGTGTATTAACCCTTCACTAGCACAGAGAGCAGCAGTGTGTATTGACCCCTTAACTAGCACAGAGGTCTGCACAGTGTATAACCCCTTAACAAAGACAAAGTGCTGCACAGTATGCATTAACCCTTCACTAGCACAGATAGAAGCACAGTGTCTATTAACCCTTCACTAGCCCAGAGAGCTGCACAGTGTGCATTAGCCCTTCACAAAGAGTTGAACAACACTTAGTATCCCATTGCCTGGCACAAGTAGATGAGTAACATGCATTAAAAGAACAACGTTTATAACAATTATAAACTTTTTAAGAAGACTAGAAAGTGACTAAAACATTTTATCACACAATACACACACAGCCTGATTCACTCGCACAGCAGCAGCTGCACAGGAAGTAAATGGGAGGGAACAAAACTCAGTTCAATACTAAACTAAAGCTTCCAGAATACATGCAGAGAAGTCACATGTTAAGCAGCAGCCAATCAGACAAATAAAATAAGCAACCATTTCAAAGACAAATTGGATGATTTTTAACTTGTTTAAATGCTGTAAATTCATAAAATTAGTTACTGAGCCCATTGTCACTGTCATATCCTCTACTAGTGCATTACAGCTACACTATATACATAAAGCTACACAATATATAGTAGCACTTTCACTGGCACTGAGAAGAGCTGCACTTTGTATTAACACTTCACTAGCATAGAGAGCGGCAGTGTGCATTAACCCTTCACTAGCACAGTGTGTATTAACCACTTAACTAGCACAAAGAGCAGCACAGTGTATAACCCCCTTCACTAGCACAGTAGTGTGTATTAACCCTTCACTAGCACAGAGAGCAGCCCAGTGTGTATTAACCCTTCACTAGCACAAAGAGCAGCACAGTGTGTATTAACCCTTCACTAACACCAAGAGAAGAATAGCACTTGCTATCCCATTGCCTGGCACAAGCAGACGAGTAACATGCATTAAAAGAACAACAATTATAACAATATATAAAGTTTTTAAGAAGACCAGAAAGTCACTAAAACGTTTTATCACACACAGTTGCGTGTGCAACTGGCGACGGACGTGTTACAAATGCGATTATAGTATAGATAGAACACTTTAGCTGTTGTCTGGTTTACAAATGAATAAACTACACCTGTGTGATGACACGTGAGCTGCACATTATACACATTACATGATACTCAGTGTCTAATACTGATTTATATAACGTTTTATCTTATTCCCCTGCCCTGTGTGTAGCTGCTGTAAATGACTAACTCATAAACATAACTTGTGATACAGTTGTGCTTCTGTGTGTATTAACCCTTCACTGGCACAGAGAGCAGACACAGTGTGTATTAACCTTTCACTAGCACAGAAAGCAGCACAGTGTGTATTAACCCTTCACTAGCACAGAGCTGCACAGTGTATTAACTCTTCACTAGCACAGAGCAGCAGTGTGTATTAACCCTTCACTAGCACAGAGAGCAGCACAGTGTGTATTAACCCTTCCCTAGCACAGAGAGCAGCACAATGTGTATTAACCCTTCACTAGCACAGGGAACAGCACAGAGTGCATTAACCCTTCACTAGCACAGAGAGCAGCACAGTGTGTATTAACCCTTCACTAGCACAGAGAGCAGCACAGTGTGTATTAACCCTTCACTAGCACAGGGAACAGCACAGAGTGCATTAACCCTTCACTAGCACAGAGAGCAGCACAGTGTGTATTAACCCTTCACTAGCACAGAGAGCAGCACAGTGTGTATTAACCCTTCACTAGCACAGAGAGCAGCACAGTGTGTATTAACCATTCACTAGCACAGAGAGCAGCACAGTGTGTATTAACCCTTCACTAGCACAGAGAGCAGCACAGTGTGTATTAACCATTCACTAGCACAGAGAGTTGCACAGTGTGTATTAACCCTTCACTAGCACAGAGAGCTGCACAGTGTGTATTAACTAGGGATGCACCGAAATTTCGGCCGCAGAAAGTTTCGGCCGAAAATTGCATTTTTGGCTATTTCGGTTTTCGGGTTTTTTGCCTGTTATTTTCGATAAAATTATTGTGTAGCATGTTTCAAATTTGATGCTAGCCTAGAGCTGCTGTTTAAGTTTATTACTTGACTTACTGTTCTGCATATAATGAGTTTTCTAGGACTATACTTTATTTGGATAATTGGTAAAAAAAACTGTTAAATATGATTCTGTTACATAGAACTAAATGAAGAATAATACAGTATATTGATATTTATAATTGTTTTAAGTAGGGATGCACCAAAATTTTGGTTGCAGAAACATTTTGGCCGAAAATGGCATTATTTTTTGCCTGTTTTTTTTTTCTTGGTAAAATTATTGTGTAGCATATTATTGTTTTAAGCTATTTTTATCCAATTTTAGTGTGTTACTTTCAATAAAAGGGTGGGCTTTTTTATTGGCTCTAATTATGCAAAAAAAAAAAAAAATTAATTTGAAAAAATACATTTTCGGTATCAGTTTCGGTTTTCGGCCAAGTGCATCCTGGATTTTCGGATTCGGTTTCGGTCCAGAATTTTCATTTCGGTGCATCACTAGTATTAACCCTTTACTAGCACAGAGAGTTGCACAGTGTGTATTAACCCTTCACTAGCACAGAGAGCTGCACAGTGTGTATTAACCCTTTACTAGCACAGAGAGTTGCACAGTGTGTATTAACCCTTCACTAGCACCGAGAGCTGCACAGTGTGTATTAACCCTTCACTAATACAACAAGTTCAACAGCACTTAGTATCCCATTGCCTGGCACAAGCAAATGAGTAACATGCATTAAGATAACAACATTTATAATAATTATAAACTTTTTAAGAATACTGTACCAGAAAGTGACTAAAACATTTTATCACACAATACACACACAGCCTGATTCACTCGCACAGCAACACAGGAAGTAAATGGGAGGGGAACAAAACTCAGTTCAATACTAAACTAAAGCTTCCAGAATACACGCTGAGAAGTCACATGTTAAGCAGCAGCCAATCAGACAAATAAAATAAGCAACCATTTCAAAGACAAATTGGATGATTTTTAACTTGTTTAAATGCTGTAAATTCATAAAATTAGTTACTGAGCCCATTGTCACTGTCATATCCTCTACTAGTGCATTACAGCTACACTATATACATAAAGCTACACAATATATAGTAGCACTTTCACTGGCACTGAGAAGAGCTGCACTTTGTATTAACCCTTCACTAGCATAGAGAGCGGCAGTGTGTATTAACCCTTCACTAGCACAGAGTAGCACAGTGTGTATTAACCCCTTAACTAGCACAAAGAGCAGCACAGTGTATAACCCCCTTCACTAGCACAGAGCAGCACAGTAGTGTGTATTAACCCTTCACTAGCACAGAGAGCAGCCCAGTGTGTATTAACCCTTCACTAGCACAAAGAGCAGCAGTGTGTATTAACCCTTCACTAACACCAAGAGAAGAACAGCACTTGCTATCCCATTGCCTGGCACAAGCAGACGAGTAACATGCATTAAAAGAACAACAATTATAACAATATATAAAGTTTTTAAGAAGACCAGAAAGTCACTAAAACGTTTTATCACACACAGTTGCGTGCGCAACTGGCGACGGACGTGTTACAAATGCGATTATAGTATAGATAGAACACTTTAGCTGTTGTCTGGTTTACAAATGAATAAACTACACCTTTGTGATGACACGTGAGCTGCACATTATACACATTACATGATACTCAGTGTCTAATACTGATTTATATAACGTTTTATCTTATTCCCCTGCCCTGTGTGTAGCTGCTGTAAATGACTAACTCATAAACATAACTTGTGATACAGTTGTGCTTCTGTGTGTATTAACCCTTCACTGGCACAGAGAGCAGCACAGTGTGTATTAACCCTTCACTAGCACAGAAAGCATCACAGTGTGTATTAACCCTTCACTAGCACAGAGAACAGCACAGTGTGTATTAACCCTTCACTAGCACAGAGAACAGCACAGTGTGTATTAACCCTTCACTAGCACAGAGCAGCAGTGTGTATTAACCCTTCACTAGCACAGAGCAGCAGTGTGTATTAACCCTTCACTAGCACAGAGAGCAGCACAGTGTGTATTAACCCTTCACTAGCACAGAGAGCAGCACAGTGTGTATTAACCCTTCACTAGCACAGAGAGCAGCACAATGTGTATTAACCCTTCACTATCACAGGGAACAGCACAGAGTGCATTAACCCTTCACTAGCACAGAGAGCAGCACAGTGTGTATTAACCCTTCACTAGCACAGAGAGCAGCACAGTGTGTATTAACCCTTCACTAGCACAGAGAGCAGCACAGTGTGTATTAACCCTTCACTAGCACAGAGAGCTGCACAGTGTGTATCAACCCTTCACTAGCACAGAGAGCTGCACAGTGTGTATTAACCCTTCACTAGCACAGAGAGCTGCACAGTGTGTATTAACCCTTCAATAGCACAGAGAGCTGCACAGTGTGTATTAACCCTTCACTAGCACAGAGAGCTGCACAGTGTGTATTAACCCTTTACTAGCAGACAGCTGCACAGTGTGTATTAACCCTTCACTAGCACAGAGAGCAGCACAGTGTGTATTAACCCTTCACTGGCACAGAGAGCTGCACAGTGTGTATTAACCCTTCACTAGCACAGAGAGCAGCACAGTGTGTATTAACCCTTCACTGGCACAGAGAGCTGCACAGTGTGTATTAACCCTTCACTAGCACAGAGTTGCACATTGTGTATTAACCCTTCACTGGCACAGAGAGCAGCACAGTGTGTATTAACCCTTCACTAATACAACAAGTTCAACAGCACTTAGTATCCCATTGCCTGGCACAAGCAAATGAGTAACATGCATTAAGATAACAACATTTATAATAATTATAAACTTTTTAAGAATACTAGAAAGTCACTAAAACGTTTTATCACACAATCCACACAGCCTGACTCACTCACCCAGCAGCACAGGAAATAAATGGAAGGGGAACAAAGAGCAGAGAAGTCACATGTTAAGCAGCAGCCAATCATACAAAAGAAAATATTCAACCATTTCAAAGACAAATTGGATGCTTTTTAACTTGTTTAAATGCTGCAAATTCATAAAATTAGTAACTGAGCACATTGTCACTGTCATATCCTCTACTAGTGCATTACAGCTACACTATATACATAAAGCTACACTATATACATTACAGCTACACTATATACATAAAGCTACACTATATACATTACAGCTACAATATATACATAAAGCTACACTATATACATAAAGCTACACTATATACATTACAGCTACACTATATACATAAAGCTACACTATATACATACAGCTACACTATATACATTACAGCTACACTATATACATTACAGCTACACAATATACATAAAGCTACACTATATACATACAGCTACACTATATACATTACAGCTACACTATATACATAAAGCTACACAATATACATAAAGCTACACTATATACATATAGTTACACTATATACATTACAGCTACACTATATACATTACAGCTACACTATATACATAAAGCTACACTATATACATTACAGCTACACTATATACATAAAGCTACACTATATACATACAGCTACACTATATACATAAAGCTACACAATACACATAAAGCTACACAATACACATAAAGCTACACTATATACATAAAGCTACACTATATACATAAAGCTACACTATATACATTACAGCTACACTATATACATACAGCTACACTATATACATTACAGCTACACTATATACATTACAGCTACACTATATACATAAAGCTACACTATATACATAAAGCTACACTATATACATTACAGCTACACTATATACATACAGCTACACTATATACATAAAGCTACACTATATACATAAAGTTACACTATATACATAAAGCTACACTATATACATACAGCTACACTATATACATACAGCTACACTATATACATTACAGCTACACTATATACATTACAGCTACGCTATATACATAAAGCTACACTATATACATAAAGCTACACAATACACATAAAGCTACACTATATACATAAAGCTACACTATATACATAAAGTTACACTATATACATAAAGCTACACTATATACATACAGCTACACTATATACATACAGCTACACTATATACATTACAGCTACACTATATACATTACAGCTACGCTATATACATAAAGCTACACTATATACATAAAGCTACACTATATACATAAAGCTACACAATACACATAAAGCTACACAATACACACAAAGCTACACTATATACATAAAGCTACACAATATACATTACAGCTACACTATATACATAAAGTTACACTATATACATAAAGCTACACTATATACATTACAGCTACACTATATACATAAAGTTACACTATATACATAAAGCTACACAATATACATTACAGCTACACTATATACATAAAGTTACACTATATACATAAAGCTACACAATATACATAAAGCTACACTATATACATACAGCTGAGCTACACTATATACATACAGCTACACTATATACATAAAGCTACACTATATACATTACAGCTACACTATATACATACAGCTACACTATATACATAAAGCTACACTATATACATAAAGCTACACAATATACATAAAGCTACACTACATACATAAAGATACATTATATACATAAAGCTGCACTATATACATAAAGCTACACAATATATATTAGCACTTTCACTAGCACTGAGAAGTAGGGTTGCCACCTTTCTCGGAAGAAAATACTGGTGTTGTAAAGAAACTGGTATACCGCCTAGGAATGTGTATACCACGTCACTTTAGATCAGCGGTCGCCAACCAGTGGTCTACGAGAAGATGTTGATGGTCCTTGACAACATCAAGCAGGAATTAATCTCCTCTAATGGTGTCACCCCCATCGCGCTGCATTTCCCTACAGTGCCTGGCTGCACATCAGTAAAAACCGACAGAGGAGGAGTTAAATTACAATCTCCCTACGCACATTGAGTAGTACTGTGTAACTTGCGTTGCTAGATTGTATTTTTAACTCGCCCGGCGCTGCTTCAATTCTAAAGTCAGCAGAGGTTGGTATAGTCTTGGCTTGAAATAGTGGAATTAAAGTACTGTATATACAAAATAAAATACAAAAAATAAAAATCTCTTATATTTCATTTATTTTCTTCCCTTTACCTGTCTCTTTTTGTAGTAGTTTTCCTAATTCCTTCAAATGGACTTAAATCACTGTGGCCTAGATTTGGAGTTTGGCGGTAAAAGGGCTGTTAACGCTCCGCTGGCTTTTTTCTGGCCGCACCATAAATTTAACTCTGGTATCGAGAGTTTAATCAAATGCTGCGTTAGGCTCCAAAAAAGGAGCGTAGAGCATTTTTACCGCAAATGCAACTCTCGATACCAGAGTTGCTTACGGACGCGGCCGGCCTCAAAAACGTGCTCGTGCACGATTCTCCCATAGGAAACAATGGGGCTGTTTGAGCTGAAAAAAAACCTAACACCTGCAAAAAAGCAGCGTTCAGCTCCTAACGCAGCCCCATTGTTTCCTATGGGGAAACACTTCCTACGTCTGCACCTAACACTCTAACATGTACCCCGAGTCTAAACACCCCTAACCTTACACTTATTAACCCCTAATCTGCCGCCCCCGCTATCGCTGACACCTGCATATTTTTTTTAACCCCTAATCTGCCGCTCCGTAAACCGCCGCAACCTACGTTATCCCTATGTACCCCTAATCTGCTGCCCTAACATCGCCGACCCCTATATTATATTTATTAACCCCTAATCTGCCCCCCTCAACGTCGCCGACACCTGCCTACACTTATTAACTCCTAATCTGCCGAGCGGACCTGAGCGCTACTATAATAAAGTTATTAACCCCTAATCCGCCTCACTAACCCTATCATAAATAGTATTAACCCCTAATCTGCCCTCCCTAACATCGCCGACACCTACCTTCAATTATTAACCCCTAATCTGCCGAGCGGACCTCACCGCTACTATAATAAATGTATTAACCCCTAAAGCTAAGTCTAACCCTAATACTAACACCCCCCTAAGTTAAATATAATTTACATCTAACGAAATTAATTAACTCTTATTAAATAAATGATTCCTATTTAAAGCTAAATACTTACCTGTAAAATAAATCCTAATATAGCTACAATATAAATTATAATTACATTGTAGCTATTTTAGGATTAATATTTATTTTACAGGCAACTTTTTAATTATTTTAACCAGGTACAATAGCTATTAAATAGTTAAGAACTATTTAATAGTTACCTAGTTAAAATAATACCAAATTTACCTGTAAAATAAATCCTAACCTAAGATATAATTAAACCTAACACTACCCTATCAATAAATTAATTAAATAAACTACCTACAATTACCTACAATTAACCTAACACTACACTATCAATAAATTAATTAAACACAATTCCTACAAATAAATACAATTAACTAAACTAGCTAAAGTACAAACAATAAAAAAGAACTAAGTTACAAAAAATAATAAAATATTTACAAACATAAGAAAAATATTACAACAATTTTAAACTAATTACACCTACTCTAAGCCCCCTAATAAAATAACAAAGCCCCCCAAAATAAAAAATTCCCTACCCTATTCTAAATTAAAAAAGTTACAAGCTCTTTTACCTTACCAGCCCTGAACAGGGCCAATTTTCTGATTGGCTGATGGAATCAGCCAATCAGAATCAAGTTCAATCCGATTGGCTGATCCAATCAGCCAATCAGATTGAGCTCGCATTCTATTGGCTGATCGGAACAGCCAATAGAATGCGAGCTCAATCTGATTGGCTGATTGGATCAGCCAATCGGATTGAACTTGATTCTGATTGGCTGATTCCATCAGCCAATCAGAATATTCCTACCTTAATTCCGATTGGCTGATAGAATCCTATCAGCCAATCGGAATTCGAGGGACGCCATCTTGGATGACGTCCCTTAAAGGAACCGTCATTCGTCGGGAGACAACGGAAGAAGAGGATGGATCCGCGTCGCCTGCTTCAAGATGGACCCGCTCCGCACCGGATGGAAGAAGATTGAAGATGCCGCTTGGAGAAGATGTTTGCCGGTCCGGATGTCCTCTTCTTGCTGGATAGGAGGAAGACTTTGGAGCCTCTTCTGGACCTCTTCAGCACCGGATGATGGATCGCCAACCCCCGCTTGGGTTGGATGAAGATGTTGGAGCCAGGACGGATCGGTGAACCTGGTATGGTGAAGACAAGGTAGGAAGATCTTCAGGGGCTTAGTGTTAGGTTTATTTAAGGGGGGTTTGGGTTAGATTAGGGGTATGTGGGTGGTGGGTTGTAATGTTGGGGGGGGGGTATGGTATGTTTTTTTTTACAGGCAAAAGAGCTGAAATCCTTGGGGCATGCCCCGCAAAGGGCCCTGTTCAGGGCTGGTAAGGTAAAAGAGCTTGTAACTTTTTTAATTTAGAATAGGGTAGGGAATTTTTTATTTTGGGGGGCTTTGTTATTTTATTAGGGGGCTTAGAGTAGGTGTAATTAGTTTAAAATTGTTGTAATATTTTTCTTATGTTTGTAAATATTTTATTATTTTTTGTAACTTAGTTCTTTTTTATTTTTTGTACTTTAGCTAGTTTAGTTAATTGTATTTATTTGTAGGAATTGTGTTTAATTAATTTATTGATAGTGTAGTGTTAGGTTAATTGTAGGTAATTGTAGGTAGTTTATTTAATTAATTTATTGATAGGGTAGTGTTAGGTTTAATTATATCTTAGGTTAGGATTTATTTTACAGGTAAATTTGTTATTATTTTAACTAGGTAACTATTAAATAGTTCTTAACTATTTAATAGCTATTGTACCTGGTTAAAATAATTAAAAAGTTGCCTGTAAAATAAATATTAATCCTAAAATAGCTATAATATAATTATAATTTATATTGTAGCTATATTAGGATTTATTTTACAGGTAAGTATTTAGCTTTAAATAGGAATAAGTTATTTAATAAGAGTTAATTAATTTCGTTAGATGTAAATTATATTTAACTTAGGGGGGTGTTAGTGTTAGGGTTAGACTTAGCTTTAGGGGTTAATACATTTATTAGAATAGCGGTGAGGTCCGCTCGGCAGATTAGGGGTTAATAATTGAAGGTAGGTGTCGGCGATGTTAGGGAGGGCAGATTAGGGGTTAATACTATTTATGATAGGGTTAGTGAGGCGGGTTAGGGGTTAATAACTTTATTATAGTAGCGGTGCGGTCCGCTCGGCAGATTAGGGGTTAATAAGTGTAGGCAGGTGTCGGCGACGTTGAGGGGGCAGATTAGGGGTTAATAAATATAATATAGGGGTCGGTGGTGTTAGGGGTAGCAGATTAGGGGTACATAGGGATAACGTAGGTGGCGGCGCTTTGCGGTCGGAAGATTAGGGGTTAATTATTTTAAGTAGCTGGCGGCGACGTTGTGGGGGGCAGGTTAGGGGTTAATAAATGTAATACAGGGGTCGGCGGGGTTAGGGGCAGCAGATTAGGGGTACATAAGTATAACGTAGGTGGCGGTCGGCAGATTAGGGGTTAAAAATTTTAATCGAGTGGCGGCGATGTGGGGGGAGCTCGGTTTAGGGGTACATAGGTAGTTTATGGGTGTTAGTGTACTTTAGGGTACAGTAGTTAAGAGCTTTATGAACCGGCGTTAGCCAGAAAGCTCTTAACTCCTGCTATTTTCAGGCGGCTGGAATTTTGTCGTTAGAGCTCTAACGCTCACTTCAGAAACGACTCTAAATACCAGCGTTAGAAAGATCCCATTGAAAAGATAGGCTACGCAAATGGCGTAGGGGGATCTGCGGTATGGAAAAGTCGCGGCTGAAAAGTGAGCGTTAGACCCTTTAATCACTGACTCCAAATACCAGCGGGCGGCCAAAACCAGCGTTAGGAGCCTCTAACGCTGGTTTTGACGGCTACCGCCGAACTCCAAATCTAGGCCTGTGTGTCTACATTAAATTTGTTTGCCACAGTTGGAGAAGGATCAGTGAGTGCTTCCTTTTTTGCATTTCTACAAATTACCTTAAAGCACCCTGACAGCTGCAAGAGTTGGTGAGAGTGCACATACACCAATCTCTGTGTATATATATATATATATATATATACACACACACACACATTATAGAGGTTTGTACATAAAAAAAAAAAAAAAAAAAAATCATGTTAGTGGTCCACTGGATTCAATATTGTGAGTTTAGTGTTCCCTGAGATCCGAAAGGTTTGTGACCCCTGCTTTAGATCACGTGAGTCAGCTGCTGGAGGTGTGGTGCTCAATGCGCATGCGCAAGAGGCCCAACCTCATCTAAACGACGGTGTTCTATCTGATTTTCACCCCCGTAGGATTTTGCTACCCTCTAACTGAGCATGCTCAGTATGAGGTAATTGCATTCCACAGCTGACTGAAATTAATGTATGGAATGCAATTAGGCATGCACAGAGCTACTGGTAGCAAATTCTGAAGGGACAGACATTTACCTCATAAAGAGGCAACTCAACCCCACGCATGCTCAGTAGAAGCAGAGGGGATTTTGTCCGATATTCCTATCCCTCAAACTGCCCATGCGTGACAGCCATATGTTTCATATCCAATAAAGTGTTTTATTCTTAAAGGGGTGGATTTTATCAGATATTCATACTATTATATGCCCTCAAACTGCGTGTCTTAAAGGGGTAGGTGTTTTTGTTTTACTCATATCCCTCTGTCTTAAAGGGGCGGGTGGGGTGGATGTTATTGCTCACAATATTTCGTTATGAGACACACTTTATGGGCTCTGTGCTCTGCATGTTTCACTATGTGACACACTGTTTGGAGTCTCTGCTCTAGATGTTTTAGTATGTGACACACTCTTTAGTGTCTGTGCTCTCGCTGGTTCAGTATGTGACACACTCTTTGGAGTCTCTGCTCTGGATGTTTTAGTATGTGACACACTGTTAGGGGGTCTGTGCTTTGGATGTTTCAGTATGTGACACACTATTTGGAGTCTGTGCTTTGGATCTTTCAGTATGTGACACACTATTTGGATGTTCCAGTATGTGACACACTGCTTGGGGTCTGTGCGCTTGATGTTTCAGTGTGTGACACACAGTTTGGGGTCTGTGCGCTGGATGTTTAAGTATGTGACACACTCTTTGGAGTCTCTGATCTGCATGTTTCAACATGTGACACACTCTTTGAAGTCTCTAATCTGCATGTTTTAGTATTTGACACACTCTTTGGAGTCTCTGCTCTGGAATTTTTAGTATGTGACACGCTCTTTGGAGTCTCTGCACTGGATCTTTTAGTATGTGACACTCTTTGGAGTATCTGCTCTGGATGTTTCAGTATGTGACACACTATTTTTTTTAATGATTATCCTGTGCCTTAAAGGGGCAGTTGGGGGTAATTTAACTGATTACCCTGTGTCTTAAAGGGGCATTGGTGTGAAGTTTTACTGTTCACCTTGTGTCTTAAAGGGACAGCTGGGTTAATTTTACTGTTTACCCTGTGTCTTAAAGGGGAATTGATGTGAAGTTTTACTGTTTACCTTGTGTCTTAAAGGGACAGTTGGGTTAATTTACCGGTTTACCCTGTGTCTTAAAGGGACAGTTGGGTTAATTTACCGGTTTACCCTGTGTCTTAAAGGGACAGTTGGGGGAATTTAACTGATTACCCTGTGTCTTAAAGGGACAGTTGGGGGAATTAAACGGATTACCCTGTGTCTTAAAGGGACAGTTGAGGTAATTTAACCAATTACCCTGTATCTTAAAGGGACAGTTGAGGTAATTTAACTGATTACCCTGTGTCTTAAAGGGACAGTTGGGGGAATTAAACGGATTACCCTGTGTCTTAAAGGGACAGTTGAGGTAATTTAACCAATTACCCTGTATCTTAAAGGGACAGTTGAGGTAATTTAACTGATTACCCTGTGTCTTAAAGGGACAGTTGGGGGAATTTAACTGATTACCCTGTGTCTTAAAGGGACAGTTGAGGTAATTTAACCAATTACCCTGTATCTTAAAGGGACAGTTGAGGTAATTTAACTGATTACCCTGTGTCTTAAAGGGACAGTTGGGGGAATTTAACTGATTGCCCTGTGTCTTAAAGGGACAGTTGGGGAATTTAACTGATTAAGCTGTGTCTTAAAGGGTCAGTTGGTTGATTTTACTTATTATCCTGTGTTTTAAAGGGACAGTTGGGGGAATTTAACTGATTACCCTGTGTCTTAAAGGGACAGTTGGGGGAATTTAACCAATTACCCTGTGTCTTAAAGGGACAGTTGACGTTATTTAACTAATTACCCTGTGTCTTAAAGGGACAGTTGGGGGAATTTAACACTTACACATGCGGATATACACACACAAACTACATAGCATACACTTACACATGCAGATACATACACTACATAGCATAGACTTACACATGCAGATACACACACTACATAGCATACACTTACACCTGCAGATACACACACTACATAGCATACACTTACACATGCAGACACACACACACACACTACATAGCATACACTTATACATGCATATACCCACACACACACTACATAGCATGCACTTAAACATGCAGATACACACTCACACTACATAGCTTACACGTATGCATGCAGATACACACAATACATAGCATACACTTAAACATGCAGAAACACACACACTAAATAGTGTCAAGGTATTTGAAATATTATTAAATAATATATAGAAGTATATTTGTCTTTATTTAATAAGTCTGTGGATGTGCACATTGTTTGTAGAACAAAGGATTGTTTCTAAGAGATCTCCCACACTCAATATGCTAAATTATGCAATTGTATAAACACAAGGAACTGAAAATTAACACAATTTCAGAAACCATCTGTGTGATTGCCTGGGAACCAATGTTAAAAGACAGCATTCTGATACCTAGATCAGAATACATGCCCATATATGGGCTTCCTCCAATGGAGATGCCGATCCGTCTGAAGAGATGTGAAAGATGCAAACATTCTTCAAAAGGGACTGATAATTAGCACAGATTTGTTTGAGTGGCTCATGCTGTGTGGTTACTAACCCTGGAATATAGAAGATGTGGTGAATAAGAGACATTGTGTCTAGGGGAGGACAGCATACAGTGAAGGCACATGGCTTACATTATGATTTCAAAACAACTGTATATATTTTAATGGATATGATATATATATATATATATATATGTATATTTTGAAAGCATGAATATCTTAACCTCTGTGTTTTTAAGAATATAAATAAATATTTGTGGACCTGGAAAGAAATAATTAATGACACTTATTTTTATTTCAGATCTATTCAGACAAGATTCAGATATCCAGGAAGAAATGCACAGAAATATGAAACATGCTGTATATGCATGAATACCATATTAGATGTATAAATCATACTAATCTGTAACTGTTAGCATTATAAATTGGTAATATAATATAATGGAGTTTGATCTAGAAATGATCAGAAAATTCATCAAACCCTACCCTATCTAAAACAAATATTATGAATAATTGATATAGATAGTTATGGTCTGATTAAATAATCATTTTATAAAAATAATTCAGTTGTTTAAAAATGTTCAGAAATGTTGTGCGTGTATTGCTGTGTTGTATGTCTGCTGCCACCCGGTGTTGCCATGAGAGAACTACAGCCAGAAAGCCTTTTGGCTGTTAAAAATAAGATATTCCAATTATCAAATGACAAGGGACAAGGCTCCGTGGGCGTTTCCAATACTCACCAATGACTGATAATATCCAAAAAAGGGGAGGGGTGAAATCAGATGATTTAAACCCCAGCATAGAGACTGATGAAAAGGTTGTTGGCTACTCCAGAAGGAATAACTACTGTGGTTATTATTAAAGCACACACCTACTATTGGACTCCATATGCATTATCCCCAATTTTGAATTTCTGAGGTGAAATTGGATCTGTTGAGAAACATTTGAAACTGGATTGCTGTTTATTTGGTAATGTATACAAGGTTTTTGGGTAAGATAAGTCATATGCATAGTCAATATAGTAAAATTTAAATTGGAAGATTGGAAAAAAACAAATTGGGTTTAAATTGTATTGCATAACCCTGAATAGCTCTTAGCCTGCCTATTTGTATGCAAGCATTTAAAGTAAACATTTACTATTGCTGTATGTAGCAGAGTTAAGGAAATAGTGCATATTTCACGTTAGCATTTCATAGCCTATGTATTGTTAAACTAATCCCAATCTTAAATTGTTTATCTATGCAAATATATAATAATAATACAGTTAAATTATAGTAAACAAATTGTATTTTAAATTGGTAGTCACAGCCTATATATTGTTTAAATCTGTATCTGATTGGCTAAGTAACTCATCTGTGCAAGTTCTGATATTGTAAGTTAATTTTGTATTAGGATAAATTGCAGTTAAATAGCAGAATATATATATTACCCTATTTATTATAAGCACTTTTGCTTGGATGTTAAAGGCTATTTATAAATAAGGTTGGTTTTAAAGGTAAGCGTGTATGAACTTTGCATAGCATATTTAAATAGTTGTCAAGCGCATATAATATTATTTTATATTCCTTTTATTGCAAATATATTTAAAAAATGTTCATGGATATTAACTAAATAAAAGAGTTCAGGTATTTATATTAATTGTATTGTTTCTAGTAGATGCATGTTGATTAAGGGTTTCTATTTTTAAGGAAAATTAATATTTGTATTGTGTTATAACCCTGCCATAAGCTGATATATTATTTGGAGAGCACTATTAGATTTTCATAAATATACTGACAATAGCATACACTTACACATGCAGATACACACACACACTACATAGCATACACTTACACCTGCAGATACACACACACTACATAGCATACACTTACACATGCAGATACACACACACTACATAGCTTACACTTATACATGCAGATACACACACACACACTACATAGCATGCACTTAAACATGCAGATACACACACACACTACATAGATTACACTTATACATGCAGATACACACACACACACTACATAGCATGCACTTAAACATGCAGATACACACACACTACATAGCATACAGTTATACATGCAGAAACACACACACTACATAGCATACAGTTATACATGCAGACACACAAACACACACTACATAGCATGCACTTAAACATGCAGATACACACACACACTACATAGATTACACTTATACATGCAGATACACACACACACACACACACTACATAGCATGCACTTAAACATGCAGATACACACACACACTACATAGCTTACACTTATGCCTGCAGATACACACACTACATAGCATACACTTATACATGCAGATACACACACACACACACTACATAGCATGCACTTAAACATGCAGATACACACACTACATAGCTTACACTTATACATGCAGATACACACTCGCACTACATAGCTTACACTTAGACATGCAGATACACACACTACATAGAATACACTTACACATGCAGATACACACAAACTACATAGCATACACTTACACATGAAGATACATACACTACATAGCATACACTTACACATGCAGATACACACACACACTACATAGCATACACTTACACCTGCAGATACACACACTACATAGCATACACTTAGAAAAAAGTAATCCACAGGAAACAGCTTTCCAAAAGTAAAATCAAGTAGACTTTATTCCATAAGTTAAAAATATATGGGTATCAAGGTGGGGTAAAATAGTAGAAGAACCGGGCTTACGCATTTCGGCAAGACATAGCCGTAATCATAGACCATACTTTCTCACAGGTGTTACTTCCATTTATACCAATCGCAGATCACCCATTGGAGGATAAAACCACACACCCTCTCTTTCCTTCTTCACCTTAGTTAAAGGAAACAACTCATAACATTTAAATTTAAAAAATAGGCAGATACAGAAATATTATACAGGAATATTACTTAAAGATATTATTTACTAAGGAGAACATAATTAATACATGAAAAATGTATATAAAATAAGGTTCATACCCTGGACGCTCATCAAAAACACATATACATGCCCTCTATGAAAAGAAAAAACAGAAGCGCCACATGGCCCAATATTGTTTGGTCCGGAACTAATAGAACTTAAAGTAATGAGTAAACTCACATTTAGTAGAGCACCTCAATTAGTGCTAAAGATGCGGTCTGGGATCTATTCAGTCACCCAGAAGACCAACTTCCTGCACTGGAACTGATATCTGTATAGTCAGAAAGGAGACACAGGTGCCTATATGGCCTAGTATTGTTGGTACAAAGATGTAAATACAAGCAAAGAGAGGAGTGGTACTCACAATGAATAAAGCACCTCTTGTGATGCTATAGAGGCATGAAGGGATTAATTCAGTCACCCAACAGACTTGTGGCCAGACATCCAAGTGGATTCAGAAAGGTAGATGGATCCCACAGTGAGCCAGAGGGAGATGTTCCTCAGGAGAAGGATAAACAATATATCCCAGAACAAAGATGCAGCAAGTGTTCAAATATTAAAAATGACTTTATTAAAAATTATAAAATCACAGGCAACGCGTTTCTCAGCCAATGATGTTTCTCAGCCTGATGAAACAGCCATTGGCTGAGAAACGCGTTGCCTGTGATTTTATAATTTTTAATAAAGTCATTTTTAATATTTGAACACTTGCTGCATCTTTGTTCTGGGATATATTGTTTATCCTTCTCCTGAGGAACATCTCCCTCTGGCTCACTGTGGGATCCATCTACCTTTCTGAATCCACTTGGATGTCTGGCCACAAGTCTGTTGGGTGACTGAATTAATCCCTTCATGCCTCTATAGCATCACAAGAGGTGCTTTATTCATTGTGAGTACCACTCCTCTCTTTGCTTGTATTTACATCTTTGTACCAACAATACTAGGCCATATAGGCACCTGTGTCTCCTTTCTGACTATACAGATATCAGTTCCAGTGCAGGAAGTTGGTCTTCTGGGTGACTGAATAGATCCCAGACCGCATCTTTAGCACTAATTGAGGTGCTCTACTAAATGTGAGTTTACTCATTACTTTAAGTTCTATTAGTTCCGGACCAAACAATATTGGGCCATGTGGCGCTTCTGTTTTTTCTTTTCATAGATTGCTGTTCCTGGATCCTGGCCTGGATTATCACAGATAGCTGCCTCTTTCCTCAATAGAGACTTTCACTTTATTGTCACTTTGTTTGTCTATATATATCATTTGTATTACTTTGTATCACATTGTTATTGGTTTACACTGATTAATATTGCACATTGTATGATATATTATTTTGTATCATAATTTATTCTGGTGAACACTGTATATTGTTTGATATATCTCTTTAGACCAATTTTGCTAACATTATCTAATAATTTTTAGATTAATATATTATTATTTGGTTATTTCTCCATATTCACACTTAGGGCGCCCCTCACTTTTTTCCTTTACATATACATGCCCACTGAAGTTAATCCTATTTCACTTGATTACTTATATAGGAGAGTAGTTCAATCAGTATTTTTGACATTTCTAGCATATAACTACATAAATTGATGAGTTCAAATCCATAAGAGAAAAACCTATGTACATTAGATAAGCCGATAAAACATAACAAATATTTATTTTACATATTTATAATGCTTATGTCTCCCAAAAGTTAATAAGGTCATTTTCTGAATTAAAGCCATCTGGCATAAGTGTGCACAATTTATTGATCCAATAGACCTCTTGCCTGGCCAAAATAGGCCATTTATCTCCACCTCTGGGAGGGCATCTTATAGTTTCTATGGCATTCCATTCAAAATTGCACATATTGCCATAATGGACTTCAATAAAGTGTCTAGCAAGGTCAGAGCAAGTTATCTTATTCCTGATATACCCTAGGTGTTCACGTATCCGAGTACGAACATCACGGGTAGTCATACCCACGTACTGCAATTTATGATACGTGCAACCTATAAGGTAAATCATGAATGTTGAAGAACAATTTATACATCCTCTAGTATCAAACAATTGATTGGTCACATATGAATTAAAAGAACTGCCTATCCTGATATGTTCACAGGCCTTGCAATCTTTACCACATTTATATGTCCCATTGTGTCTCAGCCAAGAACTATGGCTAACAAGTTTACGTAATTGGCTTGGTGATACCATATTGCCTAAAGTAAGATTTCTTCTATATGTGAACCTAAACCCTCTTTTTTTTTTTTTTTTTTTTTTTTTTTTTTTTTATTGAGGTCATAAACAATATTACATATAATGTTCATCCACTGACAAATAAGAAATAAAACAGAGTGATATATAACATTTACCCGGAGATACAGGAATGGAAAAGAAATATGACATATCTGGGCATGGGTTTTGAGCATCTCAAAAGAAATATGAGTACAATATCCATGAAACATTCAGTTATATCTAAGAACAAACTAGCTACATTGTAACTAAGGGAACTTACAGCATGCGCTGAACAGATGCAAATAACAGTATGGAATAAATACAACAAATATGTCAGTGGTGGATAATGGAACCTCATTTTTATAATATTTAGATAAAGATTATGAGTCCCACCTTGCCATAAAGAACTTCATAAAGTTAACCGTTCTAGTAGAATTGAGGGAAGTGCAGGTTAGGAACTGTTTGGCCACTCTTGGGCCAATATTAGCAAGAAGGGGGGGGAAAGGAGTTCAGCGGGCAAGAGCTGCTCTAAGTGGAGTGGGGAAAGGGATATAGGGGGGGGCGGAGCCATGTAGAATATCTGTGTGATAGAGTAAGAGAGGGGGGTGGATGGGAGTCATGCTATAGCAATGAAGACACCTGAGAGCCTGTTTAAAATATATAATATATAATTCAATGCTCCATGAGCTTGTCTAGTATAGTCCAGAAGCTTGTGTGTCCCAGGTAGCCAATCTTCCAAGAGTGGTATGGGGTTGTGAGGTATTTCCCTCTAAGGTTATATAATAGATTGGGTACAGTAGCATCCCAATGTGAAAAATAATTTTGCTATAGGTCCTATGGATCTCATGAGGCTCAATGTGAAATTAATATTAAACAGTAAGCTTATGTCTTAGGGTAACAGAGGAGACCAGGTTCTCCAAGGCATAGGGCATGAACCAGGATATAAAAAGTGTAGGTATAGGTATATCTGAAACCTCAATGCGCACAGCCAAGTGAATACAATGAGAGAAGACTGGTCAACTAAGACAGCTCTTGATATGGTAACTAAGTATTTAATATCAAGATATAAGTCTCAGATATAGATATTTGATTTCCTCATTTGAAGTGAGTTAGACTGTCTCTGTTGGTCTATTTAGAGCATGTGTTGACTAGGATTAGATAGAAATGACTAAAGAGATGGTGAATTCCTATCATGCTAAGAAAAATACTTTTAGAGAAAAAGATGGAATCTATGTGAGAGATCGGCTATATAAGAAATTATGACCCAAAATGACAAACATAAATAGGTTATTAGGGGACCCTGGGATGTTTAGAGATTTAGAATAAGACAAGTACCACAAACATATATATACATACATACACATACATACACACACATATACATATATATACACAAGCACGTGATATAAAGACGAGTAAAAGGTGTATAAATATTTGTTAATATGATGTATAAAGTCCCTCTGTATAATGTGCAGCAATAGGGTTATTAGAGAGAGTAAGGTTAAGCATATTCGAGTATAAACTGAGGGACAATCACATAACAATGACAATTCTTACACCAAAACATCATCAGGGGTATGTAAAGCTGTTAGGTGTAGTAGGTAATCCATATCTCAATTAACATAAAACAGGTTATCCTGAACTTCATGTGGGTTAGTGCAACTTTAGGACGTTAGTAATAATGAGAACTTAAAGGAGATCTAATGTTAAACCCCTATACAAGAAAAAAAAAGAAGAAGAAACCCATTCATATTATATAGTAAGGTCATTTAGCCTCATCTAACTTATTGATCACTTCTATCTTTTATTAGCAATTGTTACCAATAAACGATAGGATAAAACTACCACTATGAGCTTGGTGATGTCCATACAGGGAAATCTAAGAGTAAAGGAAAATGACTAGAACAACACATATAGGTAACAATGCTCTTCTACTATATAAACTTAATAAGTCCAAACATCAGGTATACAAACAATATAAGCAAAATAGAACCTTGCTACCATCAGGATATTTAATAAGTTATCATGCCTCTCTAACATAGGCATAGCAAGAAGTTTGGCATATGATTTGAGTCAAGTATTCTAAATACAATAAAATAGAGTCTCATTTCGCATGCTAGTGATTTATCCGTTTAGCCAATCCCTATTTGTCTGAGGAGTAGAAGTTGAGATGGGAAATCACTGAGGATCCCCGATGCACGACCCCAGAGAACACACAGCCCGATGTCTTCATTCCTGCTTAACTGCCCAAAGGCTATGTGGCTCCTAGTAACATTGAAAGCTGTTTGCAATAGCACATACCAGCGTCACGCAAAAGGCAGACCAGGATTAGCTTATTCCAGTTCCAAATGGGGGTAGCATGGGATCAATTTTGTACACCAGTGTGGGTACCTAACAGAAAACTAGCATCTCAATGAGATAAACAGTAGTAAATAATCATAATGTTCAACAACTGTCACTTATCAGAAGGCAACACAGTTAGGAATATGTAGTATGAATGGGTGATAGACAAATATGTAATAACTTATGAAATAAACTACAATCCTTATCTTCAGACATTAAGGTCTTCATCCAGGAAGCAGTGTAATTCAAAATAAGACGTTGTAACCACAAAACTTTCAGAGAGCTGAATAATAGTTAGGTATATAAGCACCAAATTTATGAGTAGAACTAGCCAATACCCCTCCGGCCTAGCTGATCTAGATGTGGTTCCGTGAACTCTGCAGGGAGTGGAGAGAGCTGGGCTTCATTCTCTCCCTCCGTAAGCAGGGACTTGATGCTCGTCTGAGGAGGCTGCGTATTAGAGAAGGAAGACCAGGCTAGCAAGGGAGGACTCAGTGGCGTGACTAATGAGTGTATGGTCTCCCATGTGAGAAAATTGCGCGGCTGCTCTGCATTATGTTCTAAGTTTCCTATAGCCCCGTCCGGTTTTGTTAGAGACTCTCTCCTTGGCGGTAGGTCAGGTAATAGAGGGGTGACACTTACAGCATATAAGGGGCCTGCTAGAGCTTGGGAGTCGAGCGTAGACGGGGATGCAGTATCATACCAGGATTCCGTAATAGCTGAGCAGCTGCGGTACTCCAACTCTCCGATCCGGTCTCTAGTGACGTCCTGTCCAGCATGGCGATCAGATGCCTCTAAGTGATCCTGAGCATTAGGAGGAGGTAGGCTGCTGACCGGTTCTGTGCCATTCAGATTGTAGTTGTGCTGGGCAGGGCCAGAAGTGAATCTCATCTCTCGGCTCAGAGCCTCATACTGGAAGTCCAGAGCGTCCATCATATTGCATAGTGCTTTGATGATGCGTGACTCCATAACGGGAGCTGGATCAGACATCATACTGCAGCCGAAAAGTTAAGTGAAATAATGGGATATAGATAGACTTCTTACCCCTACGCACCGAGTAGGGGAGGATCTGGATGAGTAGCTATGCCCTATTTAGTAGGGATCATGAAGAACGGTTTTCAGCATGTGTGACCGGTCGTCGACAAACCAAGATGGTGAGTTGCACCGCTTCTGTAAAATACAATTCCCTCTCTGGGCAGGCAACTAAAAAGGCTAAAAGTGTTCTGGTTTCATGCCTCTTCAGTAGTGACCTTAAGAAATATTCTGGGTAATTCTGAGATAATTTCATCAGCCCAAAAAGCAAAAAAAAAGGAATATATATCAGGCTAATAGTCAGGAGCACTAGAGATATGCGTCTGGTATTCTCGGTGGTTGCCCCCCCCCCCCCCCCAAAGCCTCTTTTAACTACATCCTTCAGTCAGTAAGTCATCTCTATAAAGGATCGGTAAATATTTCCTAACTATGTTGCAAATTAGGTAGTATTGATTTGAATATCTAGTGATAAAGTTTGGTCTATTTTCAAGCTCTTTCTTGTTCGCTTTAGACATATTGCTCCCTGCAAGAAGATTCCTTCTGTCACTTCTAGCTGCATAATCACGAGCTTGATGAATGACCTTATCACTATAACCACAATTATGTAATCTTGATTCCAGAGATGCGCATTCAGTACTGAACGCCTCTTCTCTGGAACAAATCCTTCTAGTCCTAAGGTACTGACCCTTAGCTATACCCTGAAATACATGTTTCGGATGGGAGCTAGATGAATGGAGTATAGAATTTCCTGCTATGGGTTTACGAAACAATCGAGTCTCTATTTTTCCAGAACCCAAATCTATCAGCTCCACATCCAAAAAATGAATTTTACTTTTTTGCCATTCAAAAGTGAACTGAATTTCAGGAAAACAAGAGTTTAAATACTCAACAAAAGACTTTGTCACAAATTTTTCATCACAAGAGGCAAAGATAAGATCATCTTTAACACAAAATCTTGTGAGAGAACTCATTATTAAGCCCAAAGAGATATTTATACTCAAACCAGCCCATAAATAAATTAGCATAAGAGGGGGCGAATTTCGCCCCATGGCCGTACCTCTCAACTGGACATAATAAGTTCCCTCAAACAAGAAATAATTGTGCTCCAAAAGAAATTGAATTGTCCTAATAAAAAATTCCATACGCCTAGATTACGAGTTTTGCATTGGGGGGGTGCGTTAGTTACGCATACTTTTTTCCTTTGCGCACTTTTCTTAACGTCGGTATTACGAGTCTCAAAACAACCTCGTAACGCGTCGCGGTAACACGACTACAGCGTTAATCACAGCAACGTTAAACATTCTCCCAAAGAGATCAAAGATAAATCAAAGAAGCACGCATTTTTCAGCTAACACTCAATCTCGCGAGAAATACGCACTGCTTGGTCATTACGTATACCACAAAATGCACAACAAAAACACACAGCAAATGTACTAACAAAAATCACGCAACATAGCACATACGCATTACACATTTGGAAAAGAAAAACAATAAACATGATTTACACTAAATGAGGAATACAGAAAAACATGACGATCTTGTAACACGGAACAAAACAACACGAAAAAAGATTTGCACACTCGTATACAAACATTTGCATTCAAGATTACGGAACATTATTACACCACTTCACAAATACCACACCATCACAAATATGGATTTACATTTAATGTTAAGTTTTGGGGACAATGTTATGGAAAACGATCACTATGACATCATCACATTATACACATTCCACGAATACAAACTCAATATGAGCATGCGCAAATTCACACTGCACACATACTAATTACTAACAAAGCACACCTGAACATACTTTACAAGGCAAACCGGTACATCATTAAACATTTACATAGGGTATATAAGCACCCAACAAACATGGCTTCTTTGACTGTGTTGCTGGAGAATTTTGGGAGATTAGAGAGTTTTTGTGAGATTTAGTGAGTGAGTTAGTTAGTGGTAGTGTTACAGAGGGAGATAGTTAGTGGTATTGTGAAATTAGTGAGTTAGTTAGTGGTAGTGTGAGTTAGTTAGTGGTAGTGTGACAGAGTGAGATAGTTAGTGGTATTGTGAGATTTAGTGAGTTAGTTAGTGGTAGTGTGAGATAGTTAGTGGTAGTGTTAGATTTAGTGAGTTAGTGGTAGTGTGAAATAGTTAGTGGTAGTGTGAGATTTAGTGAGTTAGTGGTAGTGAGAGAGTGGTAGTGAGCGAGAGTTTGTTTGGGTGACTGTGTGAGTTTTTTCTGAATACTTAACACATTTACATGCAAACACATTCAATACATACATACACTTATCAATAACACTACATACACTCCATACCCCATTCCCTTTCATCCCATACCCTATTCCCTTTAAACCCATACCCCATTCCCTGTAAGCCCCATACCCATACCATAATTAGATTTTGTTTACATATCCTCATTTTAGTCTTTTTCTACATTTTGTCTGTTTAATACTCCTTACCCTCTTTTATTTATATCCCTTTCACACTTTGAGCACTTGTTTTTCATTTTTGTTATTTATTTTGACCCCCTTTCATTTGGGCACATTCACTTTTTGGTTGAGTATGTCAGGAGGGTGGGATAGGGGGCAGATTAGCCCGGAACTATTAGAGTTCCTCAAGAATCAGTTTAGAGAACAGATTATAGAGGAGGTCAGGCAGGAGGTTAGTGAGGAGAGGGGGAGAGGGAGAGGAACAGGACAGGAAGGGGGGAGGAAGGGGGGGAGGAAGCGGTGGGTGGACCCGGTAGGGATGGGCGAATGTGTTTATATCCGAATTCGAATGTTAGTGTCACGATTTCCGTTCATCGCCGCCTCACTGCGGCTCCCGGAGCTCTCCTGTTGTGTTTACGTCACGTTGCCTAGCAACGTGACGTATTTTCTGAACCTCCCTCTGATGTCGGACCTCTCCCTCATCCTTTAAATCTCGGCGGGAGATATTGTTTGGGGCCCGTTTGTAAAATCCTGTCTTCGGATCTGTGAGTACTCTGTTGATTTTTTCAACTCTTCCTCCTGAGATTTTCCTGTGCCTGAATTCCTTACCAATGCCTAGGAACCTCTCTCTGGATTTAATCTCCCTTGTTTATCTGACATTGCTTGTTTATTTGTTTTAAAACCTGCAAGAAGAGGTACTAATCATTTGTTTGTTAATACCTGCTTAAAAGGACATTATCTTTATTTGTTTCAAATCTGCAAAGAAGGAGCATTAATCATTTGTTTGCTAATCACCTGCTTAAAGGGACATTATCTTTATTTGTTGTAAACCTGCAAAGAAGGATCTTTAATCATTTGTTTGCTAGTAACCTACTTAAAGGGACATTATCTTATTTGTTGCAAACCTGCAAAGAAGGAGCATTAATCATTTGTTTGCTAGTAACCTGCTTAAAGGGACATTCTTTTATTTGTTGCAAACCTGCAAAGAAGGAGCATTAATCATTTGTTTGCTAGTAACCTGCTTAAAGGGACATTCTCTTATTTGTTGCAAACCTGCAAAGAAGGAGCCTTAATCATTTGTTTACTAATCACCTGCTTAAAGGGACATTCTCTTATTTGTTACAAACCTGCAAAGAAGGAGCCTTAATCATTTGTTTACTAATCACCTGCTTAAAGGGACATTATCTTTATTTGTTGTAAACCTGCAAAGAAGAATCTTTAATCATTTGTTTGCTACTAACCTGCTTAAAGGGACATTATCTTATTCGTTGCAAAGCTGCAAAGAAGGAGCATTTATCTATTGTTTGCTGATAACCTGCTTAAAGGGACATTATTTCCTACTATCATTTGTTTACCAGTAACCTGCTTAAAGAGACATTATTTTAGTATTTCCTGTAATCAAGAAGATATACAGTGTTACTATTTCTGTTGGGAGAACCTTATACCCTACTTATTTGTTTCCTGAGTGGGTCACGTCCTGGATATTCCTCAGTGTGCTAGCGTGTGTTCTATCTTTCACGCTAGCAATTGGGTTAGATCTTGGGCTGACTACATACGGCTGACATTACAAACGGGCCATAAATGGACCCCACTGAATTATCCATGGCCGTGACTCACCAGGGGCAATTACTGGGATCTCATGCTACCCACTTGCAATCCTTGGACTCTAAGCTAGATCAAATAACTACATTATTACAGAGCTTGGTTGCTCCTATTCCTCCCAATCCTAATCCTATTGAGGCTTCTCCTCCTCCAAATCCCAACAACCAATTACAAGGACAATTGAGTCCCAGGATACCTCTTCCAGACAAATACGATGGGAATCCTGAAGACTGTAGGGGTTTTTTGAATCAATGCCGACTTCACTTTCGTAACAGTCCTATCCTCTTTGCTACTCCCTCTTCTAAGATTACATTCCTCATTTCTTTAATGAAAGGAAGAGCTTTGGCCTGGGTATCACCTTTGTTAGAAAAGAATGATTCTTTACTTCAGGATGTGGATACCTTTCTTTCAGTATTCTCTAACGTATTCGACAAACCTGGAAGGTCTTCCGCTGCGGAAGCCTCTCTTTTAGACCTACGACAGGGTGGTCAACCTGTGTCCCAGTATGCTATTGAGTTCCGCACTCTTGCATCTGAAACTACTTGGAATCAAGGAGCTCTTAGAGCAGCTTTTCGTAAAGGACTTTCAGAACGTCTCAAAGACGAATTGGTGTATCGGGAACTTCCAGAATCCCTTGAAGCCTTGATAAATCTTTGTATCTGTCTCGATTCTAGATACCGGGAACGTCAACAAGAAAGAGAAAGAAATCAGAAGTCTTCAACTCGAACCCCTTATCGTCTGGCTCCTCGTTTTTCTAACCCAGTAACGCCTACTTCTTCCTCTCCTGACCAAGCTGAACCTATGGAAGTTGGAACCATAAAATTAACAGAAACTGAGCGTTTAAGAAGACGTTCTCTTGGCCTGTGTTTATACTGTGGCCTTAAAGGGCATTTATTAAGAGATTGTCCTACCAGGCCAGTAAAAGCCAGGGCTTAACTTTTGTCCAGGGAACTGGGTTAAGCCATAAAGAAGTTCATTCCCTCTATAATAAACTTTTTGTTCCAGTGACTCTTCAAATTGGTGGTAGCAAGATACATACCCAAGCTCTTATCGATTCTGGCGCAGGAGGAGTGTTCATTGACTCCACTTTTGTGAATACTCACACAATTCCCGTGATAAGAAAAAAGTTTTCAGTCTCTGTCTCTACTGTGAGTGGAGATCCTTTGGGTTCCGGATTCATCCAGTTTACTACTAAACCCATACTTTTTTCCGTCGGAGTCCTTCATTGTGAGAAGATATGTTTTGATGTTATTTCTACTCCTCAATTTCCTATAATTTTGGGTCTTCCTTGGCTTCAATTGCATAACCCCACCTTTTCTTGGACCCATGGGGAACTCACCTCTTGGGGGTCTTCTTGCCATACTAATTGTCTTCAAGAACCTACCAAGGCATCACTCACTATTGCTCTCACTTTCGACACTACTGGTTCTTTACCTATGCCTTACCAAGATTTTGTCGATGTGTTTTCTAAGAAAGAAGCAGAACGCCTTCCTCCTCACCGTCCATTTGATTGCCCCATTGATCTCCTCCCTGGAGCTTCCTATCCTCGAGGCAAGACTTACCCACTTTCAAGGCCTGAAAATGTAGCTCTGGAAGAATACATCAAAGATAATCTGGCCAGAGGATTTATTCGACCCTCCTCATCTCCTGTAGGGGCTGGATTCTTTTTTGTGGGTAAGAAGGATGGCGGCTTGCGACCTTGTATCGATTACAGAGGGCTAAATCAAATTACCATCAAGAACAGGTATCCTTTACCCCTTATTCCCGAATTATTCACGTATCTTCAAGGTTCCACCATATTTACCAAGCTAGACCTTCGTGGGGCATACAACCTCATCCGTATGCGCGAAGGGGATGAGTGGAAGACAGCCTTTAACACTCGATTTGGGCACTATGAATATCTGGTCATGCCTTTTGGGCTGTGTAATGCCCCTGCTGTTTTTCAACACTTTGTGAATGAGATTTTTCGGGATGTTTTGAATATTTTTGTCATCATTTATCTTGACGACATTTTAATTTTTTCTCAAAACTACCAAGATCATATACATCACGTCAGGAGGGTACTTCAACGCTTAAGAACCAATCATCTTTTTGCCAAATTGGAAAAATGTTCTTTTCATCAAAGATCCATACCCTTCTTGGGATATGTAATCTCCGAATCAGGTTTTGAGATGGATCCAACTAAACTTTCTGCCATTTTGGATTGGCCTAGACCTGACTCTCTTAAAGCTCTTCAACGTTTTCTGGGTTTCGCCAGTTATTATAGAAAATTCATCAAAGGATTTGCTACAATTACGTCACCTCTTACGTCTCTCACCAGGAAAGGGCAAAATTGTAAAGCATGGCCTCCTGAGGCTGTTCACGCTTTCGATTCTCTCAAAGAAGCCTTCTCTTCTGCACCTGTCCTCCGTCATCCTAATCCGGATTTTCAATTCATCTTAGAAGTGGATGCTTCTTCTGTTGCTGCTGGGGCTGTTCTCTCTCAACGAATACCTGACACAGGAAAGATTCATCCTGTTGGATTCTTCTCCAAGAAATTCACCCCTTCTGAATTAAATTATGATGTAGGCAATAAGGAGTTGCTTGCCATTAAAATGGCCTTGGACGAATGGAGGCATTGGTTAGAGGGTACTTCCTTACCATTTACTATACTCACTGACCATAAGAACCTTCTATATCTTCAAACAGCCAAACGACTGAATTCCAGACAAGCACGTTGGTCTTTATTCTTCTCACGTTTTCATTACAATCTGTCTTATATACCCGGTTCTAAGAATATCAAAGCCGACGCCCTTTCCAGACAATTTCAAGATACCTCAACTCTTGAATCTAGTAACATTCTTCAACCTCATAAAGTCTTAGCCCAGTTATCAACTACTTGGTTACAAGATTTGCAATCTGCCCAGAAGAATCTTCCCTTGTCTTGTAAACCCCCTGATGGTCTTCTCTTTGTTCCTGAACGTCTTCGTTCCAAGATACTGTTTTGGGCTCATGACAGCCCTCTCTCTGGACATCCTGGCATCAGTAACACCGCTCGGAATCTCAAGAAACATGTATGGTGGCCTACTCTCTCTCAGGATGTTAAAGATTATGTCTCAGTGTGCACACAGTGTGCCGCCAATAAGACTCCTCGTCAACTTCCTTCTGGTTTGCTCCAGCCGTTACCCATTCCTCATCAGCCTTGGACCCATTTATCCATGGATTTTATTACAGACCTTCCTCTTTCAGCTGGAAACAACACTATTTGGGTAGTTGTTGACAGGTTTTCTAAAACAGCACACTTCATTCCTTTACCTGGTTTACCATCTGCCAAAATACTGTCTGAACTATTTCTTTCACACATTGTGAGATTACATGGCTTTCCTCTGGATATCGTCTCAGATAGAGGGGTACAATTTGTTTCCCTGTTTTGGAGATCACTCTGCAAGCACTTTGGAACAACGATCTCTTTGTCTACCTCACATCATCCAGAATCTAATGGCCAAACCGAAAGGGTAAACCAGTGCCTGGAAACTTATCTTAGGCACTATGTGGATCATCATCATTCTAATTGGAGTGGTTATCTCCCATTAGCAGAATTGGCTCATAACGCCCGATACAATTCCTCTCTTCAGACCTCTCCTTTTCATGCAGCCTATGGATTTCAACCCAGAACATTTCCCCTTCATACTTCTTCCACGGAAAATCCTGCTTCTGATCTAACTGCCCGGAGATTAACTCGTCATTGGAGGAGGATACGTCTTCTTCTTTCCAAGGCTTCCAAACGTTATAAGTTCTTTTCTGATCTTCGACGAAAGAAAGCTCCCAAATATCGGCCTGGCGATAAGGTTTGGGTCTCTTCACGTCATCTTCGTCTCAAGCAGCCTTCCACCAAATTGGGCCCACGGTATGTGGGTCCTTTCCGAATACTGGGTCAAGTATGTTCTACTGCCTACCGAATTGCTCTGCCCAAGACTCTCAAGGCTCATCCTGTATTCCATGTGTCTCTTCTGAAGCCTATGTTGTCTAATAGGTATTCTAAACCTATGTTACAACCTCCACCTCTTTTGGTTCATGGACAAACCCTGAAATTTGAGGTCAGTCACATTCTGGATTCCAACTTCGTGGCAAGCATTTGTACTATCTCATTCATTGGAAGGGTTATCCAGTTACGGAGCGATCCTGGGGAACCCGCTCGGCAGGTGAACGCTCCTGCTTTGGTTAAGGCATTTCACAAGCTTCATCCTTCCAAGCCTGCTCCTGTCCCCCGGAGGGGTCCTTGAAGGGGGGGGTGCGTGTCACGATTTCCGTTCATCGCCGCCTCACTGCGGCTCCCGGAGCTCTCCTGTTGTGTTTACGTCACGTTGCCTAGCAACGTGACGTATTTTCTGAACCTCCCTCTGATGTCGGACCTCTCCCCTCATCCTTTAAATCTCGGCGGGAGATATTGTTTGGGGCCCGTTTGTTAAAATCCTGTCTTCGGATCTGTGAGTACTCTGTTGATTTTTTCAACTCTCCTCCTGAGATTTTCCTGTGCCTGAATTCCTTTACCAATGCCTTAGGAACCTCTCTCTGGATTTAATCTCCCTTGTTTATCTGACATTGCTTGTTTATTTGTTTTTAAAACCTGCAAGAAGAGGGTACTAATCATTTGTTGTAATACCTGCTTAAAAGGACATTATCTTTATTTGTTTCAAATCTGCAAAGAAGGAGCATTAATCATTTGTTTGCTAATCACCTGCTTAAAGGGACATTATCTTTATTTGTTGTAAACCTGCAAAGAAGGATCTTTAATCATTTGTTTGCTAGTAACCTACTTAAAGGGACATTATCTTATTGTTGCAAACCTGCAAAGAAGGAGCATTAATCATTTGTTTGCTAGTAACCTGCTTAAAGGGACATTCTTTTATTTGTTGCAAACCTGCAAAGAAGGAGCATTAATCATTTGTTTGCTAGTAACCTGCTTAAAGGGACATTCTCTTATTTGTTGCAAAACCTGCAAAGTAGGAGCCTTAATCATTTGTTTACTAATCACCTGCTTAAAGGGACATTCTCTTATTTGTTACAAACCTGCAAAGAAGGAGCCTTAATCATTTGTTTACTAATCACCTGCTTAAAGGGACATTATCTTTATTTGTTGTAAACCTGCAAAGAAGAATCTTTAATCATTTGTTTGCTACTAACCTGCTTAAAGGGACATTATCTTATTCGTTGCAAAGCTGCAAAGAAGGAGCATTTATCTATTGTTTGCTGATAACCTGCTTAAAGGGACATTATCTTCCTACTATCATTTGTTTACCAGTAACCTGCTTAAAGAGACATTATTTTAGTATTTCCTGTAATCAAGAAGATATACAGTGTTTACTATTTCTGTTGGGGAGAACCTTATACCCTACTTATTTGTTTCCTGAGTGGGTCACGTCCTGGATATTCCTCAGTGTGCTAGCGTGTGTTCTATCTTTCACGCTAGCAATTGGGTTAGATCTTGGGCTGACTACATACGGCTGACAGTTAGAACGAATGTTATTGTAGAAATTCGATTTACATAATAGAATGTTGATAAGAACGAATATTCTTAAAAATTCGATTTTCGAATGTTATTTACAGATTTCGAATGTCACATTCGAATTCGAATATTACATTTATAAAACACAGTATTAGACTAGAAATACTATTTCGAATTCGAATGTCACATTCAAATCGAATGTGACATTCGAATCGAATATCACATTTGAATATTACATTTATTAAACACAGTTGCAAACTAGAAATACTATTTCGAATTCGTAATGTGACATTTCGAATTCGAATATTACATTTAAAAAACACAGTATTAGACTAGAAATACTATTTCGAATTCGAATGTGACATTTCGAATTCGAATGTCACTTTCGAATTCGAATATTACATTTAAAAACACAGTATTAGACTAGAAATACTATTTCGAATTCGAATGTCACTTTCTAATTCGAATATTACATTTAAAACACAGTATTAGACTAGAAATACTACTTCAAATTCGAATGAGACATTCAAATTCGAATATTATATTTATTAAACACAGTTGTAGACTAGAAATACTATTTCAAATTTGAATGTTACATTTCGAAATTGAATGAATTACATAGCTAAGCATTCTATTATTCGAACGAATATTTTTCGAATTTTATTGAAAAAATTCGAAAACGAAAATAGAATTTTAGAATGTTATATAAACATTCGAAATTCGATTTCGAACGAATGTATCAAAATTCATTTTAAATTTCGAATTTTTAGAAACATTCGCACATCCCTAGGACCCGGCCACTTTGTTCAAGATGAACAAGTGGCTGGGCCCAGTGGCAGACAGGGTAGAGCTTCACAGTCCGGGAAACAGAGGATATCATCACAGGGGAAAGCCAAGCTGACTAGGGAGGCGAGATATACTATGGAGGAGAAGGAGGCCCTCGTAGAGGCTTATATGGAGAGGGCTAGGAGGCTGCAGGCAATTACGCTTTTTTAGACATTATTACGTAAAAGTATTCACAATAACCTTGCGAAAGTTGAATTTCACGAAAAGCCATCACATTAGTATCTAGGTGTCAGGATAATGGTTACTTATTTCTCTGCACTGTCCCTTTAAAGCATCCTGCTCTCATTAACATCAACCTATTTAAGGCCCCTCCCAGCATTTTCACATTGCTTAGTATTGAAGTTTGTCTTAAACCTTAACCTGAGCCTGCTCTCTGTAAGATTTACCTTACTACTTCTGTTTGTTGGATTCCTCTACACCTGCTAGCTGGATTTTTGTTGTCATCCTCTCCTTCCCTGCCTGCTTCTCCCTCAAGAAGATTCAGCTATTTCAAAAGCCTCATTCATACCTTTACCTCTAACTCAGTTTCCCCTGCAGCTCACCGGCCTTGGGATTCAATTTTCACTGAGCTCCACTTCCTCATGCTGTGACGTCATCAGCCAGCTGCTACTGAGCTTCCCTGCTCCCTCTGGCAAGTCGCATTACAACCCCGGTGTTTGCAACTATCATTATAACAGTCCTGTTAGGGGTAAGCCAGTCTCTGTATTTTACTTTGCTGCTATACTCTAAGATTAGTATCTCAGTTGTTGCTGTTATTTTTCTGTGACTTTTATTTTCATTCCCCTCATATCCTGTTGTTTTACCATAACTCTGTACACAATAGCAATTGCTTATTTTTTTTCTATGATCATAGTACCATTTTTTCCTTGCTTATTTATTTTTTCCTTCATTAATGGTAAAATCTCAGGTTTATCTGAGCATTATCCCTGCTGCATTTACTTTCTCACAGTGACTACCCAGACACATGTGGCAGCCATAGGGAATATGCTCAATTACTGCCTGTATATTAAAACATTGCAATAAGGAATAAGGTTTTACATAGCTGCCTAATTCCTAATCTTTGTTTTACCTTATCACTCTGTTGCAAACAACCATACAATTTTTATTGTTTTTTTCATTCCAGCAGTTGTGGTCCAAATATACTAAGCTGCACACATTTTTTTCTTTCTTAGTTGTGCCTGACATAATACTAAGCCAAAACTATGGACCCAGCTGGAATGAACGCACATGTGCAAAATATCACACAGAGGGTTGATTTATTAACTGAAGCTGTTAATTCTCTGAAAACAGAAAATGATACTTTAAAGCTTATATCAGGGATGTGGTTGATAAGAGAGTACCTATATTAGAACCACAGGTTAGTACACCAGAAAAATTTAGTGGTGAGAGATCTGAGTATAGAGATTTCAAGAATGCTTGTTTGCTTATGTTCTCCCTTAAACCTCATACCTATCCCACTGATAGAGCAAGGGTACTCACAGTTATATCCTATTTGAGAGGTGAGCCCCGCACATGGGCCAACACTTACTTCGAGAATAACGATGATATACTTAATTCGTTGGAAAGTTTTTTTTCTGCTATGGGTCAGCTATATGAGGATCCATATAAACAGCTTACTGCTGAAACTGCAATGCGAGGCTTGAAACAAAAGAAAAGAGTAGTTGAAGATTACATTGCCGAATTTAAAAAAATGGGCGAAAGACACTCAATGGAATGACCTTTCACTGAGAAATCAGTTTAGATTAGGCCTTTCAGAAGGAATTAAGGATGAGTTGTCTAGATCTGAACTACCACATACTCTTGAGGCTTTAATGTCACTTAGCATAACTATAGACAGAAGACTGAGAGAGAGACAGCAGGAGAGATCATTTCATGAATATCCTGCAAAGAAACAAAATACACCCAGCCCCAGCAAATCAACTGCTGAACCTATGGATATAGGTTTTATAAAGGGACCATTAACCCCCTGAGGAGAAGATCCTACGAAGGGTTAATAACCTTCTGTTTATACTGTGCTTCAGACAAACACACTGTCAGGGACTGTCCTTCCCTCCTGAAACAAAACAAGGGTAAGATGTATAAAGAACCTTTTTGTTGTACCACTCAGGATCATGCTCTCCCTTACCTAAATTTATCTCTTCTTTTACAGTGGGAGTCACATCGAATCAACGCTCCCGCGATTATTGACTCAGGAGCTACAGCATCTTACATAGATACTGTATTCACTAAATTCAATAAAAATTCCACTTGTGCAAAAAAGGTCTCCTGTGTTATTACGTGGAATAGATGGTAATCCAATCACATCAGGGTCCAGTTAAATATCAAACAATACCCTTACTTGTTTGTTACCCAAGACCACCATAGGGAGTATTTGTCATTTGATGTAATATCATCCCCCTATTTCACCCATAGTTCTCGGTATAAACTGGCTCCGAATTCATAATCCTGAAGTAAATTGGTCTACCTCAACAGTCACATTTAATTCTACATTCTGCTCTACTACTTGTTTCCCAGCTACTATTTTGCAAACCACTGAATCCAATGAGACAATTCAAATTCCTGAGGTTTATAAGGATTATGCAGATGTATTCAGCAAAACCCAGTGCGACAATCTTCCTCCTCACAGGAAGTATGATTGTCCTATTGAGATCATACCTGGCTCTGAGATCCCCACTGGTCATATTTACCCACTCTCAAACCCAGAGTTAATACACCTTAAATCTTACTTAGATGAAAATCTAAAGAAAGGTTTCATCCGTCCCTCCACCTCTCCAGCTAGTGCTGGGATTTTTTTTGTTAAAAATAAGGATGGCTCATTAAGGCCAATCGTAGACTACAGACAACTAAATAAAATTACAGTAAAAAACAGATATCCTTTACCCCTCATCCCGGAGTTAATTGAAAGGTTAGAGGGAGCAAAATTTTTCACAAAATTGGACTTAAGAGGAGCCTATAATCTCATCCGAATTAGATCTGGAGATGAGTGGCTCACGGCGTTTCGAACAAGATACGGATTGTTCGAATACGTCGTGATGCCTTTTGGGCTCTGCAACGCGCCCGCAACTTTCCAGCACTTAATTAATGACATTTTTAGGGACATATTAGATGTCTTTATTGTCATCTATCTGGATGATATTTTAATTTATTCCAAGACCTATCAGGAACACATTTCCCATGTTAGACAAGTTTTATCAAGGCTCAGAGGTAACCACTTGTATGCTAAGGCTGAGAAATGCCTGTTTCAATTCACAGACCATATCCTTTCTGGGATATGAAATTTCTCCTTCAGGTATCCATATGGAACAAAAAAAGGTTGATGCAGTTTTAAATTGGCCCATACCAACAACTAAACGTCAAGTTCAGTCCTTCATGGGTTTTGCGAATTTCTACCGCAAATTTATTAAAAATTTCTCCAAACTTGCTCTTCCTTTAACTGTTCTAACAAAAAAATAATTCACATTTCACGTGGACTAAAGAAGCACAATCCGCTTTTGATTTGTTCAAACAAAAGTTCACTTCAGCACCAATACTCCGTTTTCCTGACCCTAATCTACAATTTGTTCCTGAGTGTGGACGCCTCAAATTCTGCTATTGGCGCTGTTCTCTCTCAAAGAGAAAACCTGTCAAAACCTTTACATCCTGTGGCTTTTTACTCCAAGACTTTGAATAGTGCGGAACAAAAACTATCCTATCGGTGACAAAGAACTCTTAGCCCATAAAACTCTCCCTGGAACACTGGCGACACCTCCTTGAAGGTACTTCCATTCCTACACTCATCTATACAGATCATAGGAACCTGCAGTACTTGAAGGCCACTAGAACCTTGTCAGCAAGACAGGTTCGCTGGAATCTCTTTTTCTCTCGTTTTAATTTCCTCATCACATACCATCCTGCTGGAAAGAACCAAAAAGCCGACGCACTATCCCGGTTACCCACAAATCTTCCACATCAAACGACTGACCAATCCATCATACCAATAGAAAACTTCATTTCTTTTACTCTTGAAGTCTCATCTAACCTTAAAAAGGAACAGTTGGCCGACTCTACAAAGCCATTACACCTTCTTCAACTTAATACTCAAGGACTTTATTCTCACGATTCAAAGATATATGTTCCACCTTCCCTCAGACTCATTCTCCTTCAATCTGTACATGATTCACCTCTAGCTGGTCATCCAGGTATCCATAAAACTCTGGATCTAGTAAAAAGAGATTACTGGTGGCCTCATATGGCAACTCAAGTTAAGGACTATATAAACTCTTGTCTTAATTGTACCATTTCAAAAAGGGATAAACACTCTCCCTATGGGTTGCTTTTGCCTTTGCCTACTCCAAAGAATCCATGGTCTGAGATTGCTTTAGACTTTATTGTAGATTTGCCAGTCTCTTCAAAGAATACCACCATCCTTGTCGTTGTAGATCTCTTCACGAAGATGTGCCATTTCATCCCCTTCTCCAAACTTCCTACCGCTTTGGAGACAGTACATTTGCTTCTAAAACATATTGTTAAGTATCATGGACTTCCCACTTCAATCCTCAGTGATCGTGGTAGTCAATTTTCTAGCAGACTATGGTACCATTTCTGTAAAACTTTATCTGTTGAGAGAAAGTTGACTACTGCTTACCACCCGCAATGTAATGGTCAAACGGAACGTTGTAACCAGTGGTTGGAACAATTTTTAAGACTCTTCTGTTCCTCTCAACAACATCTTTGGAGTGACTTCCTGCATTACGCTGAATTTTGTTACAACAACACTATTCATTCCACTACTGGTCAAACTCCTTTCTTCGCAAACTACGGTTTTCACCCCAAGTTTCACATCCTACCATCTTCTACTGTTCCAGTATCTAGTATATCAGATTTGTCTAATTCCATCTCTTCCAACTTTAAAACCATCGAGTCCAACATCATAGCAGCAAAACAACTCCAGAAACAGTATTATGATCGCCGCAGAACTCCACCTCCTGTCTACACCAAAGGTGATCTAGTCTGGCTATCCACCAAACACCTAAGTTTGAAAACCCCTTCGAAAAAACTTTCTCCTTTGTTCATTGGTCCATACCCTGTTGAACTTGTCATTAATGCCAATGCTGTCCGGCTTAAATTACCCGATAATTTAAGAGTTCATCCCACATTCCATGTATCCCTTCTCAAACCCTATAAGGATCTCAGGGATTTCTCTTTACAAACGTCCCTTCCACCTATTTCTCTCGACCCTGAAATGGAGTATGAAGTTCACTCAATCCTGGATTCCCGTTTCCGTAGGGGACGTATTGAATATCTTGTTCGTTGGAAGGGTTTCTCTACAGATGATGATTCCTGGGAACCAGCTACCAACATATCCGCTCCTCGTTTGATATCTCATTTCCACCAAAGACATCCGGATCGTCCTGGGCCTTGAGCCTCTGGAGTGGCTCCTTGGAGGGGGGATTCTGTCAGGATAATGGTTACTTATTTCTCTGCACTGTCCCTTTAAAGCATCCTGCTCTCATTAACATCAACCTATTTAAGGCCCCTCCCAGCATTTTCACATTGCTTAGTATTGAAGTTTGTCTTAAACCTTAACCTGAGCCTGCTCTCTGTAAGATTTACCTTACTACTTCTGTTTGTTGGATTCCTCTACACCTGCTAGCTGGATTTTTGTTGTCATCCTCTCCTTCCTGCCTGCTTCTCCCTCAAGAAGATTCAGCTATTTCAAAAGCCTCATTCATACCTTTACCTCTAACTCAGTTTCCCCTGCAGCTCACCGGCCTTGGGATTCAATTTTCACTGAGCTCCACTTCCTCATGCTGTGACGTCATCAGCCAGCTGCTACTGAGCTTCCCTGCTCCCTCTGGCAAGTCGCCATTACAACCCGGTGTTTGCAACTATCATTATAACAGTCCTGTTAGGGGTAAGCCAGTCTCTGTATTTTACTTTGCTGCTATACTCTAAGATTAGTATCTCAGTTGTTGCTGTTATTTTTCTGTGACTTTTATTTTCATTCCCTCATATCCTGTTGTTTTACCATAACTCTGTACACAATAGCAATTGCTTATTTTTTTTCTATGATCATAGTACCATTTTTTCCTTGCTTATTTATTTTTTCCTTCATTAATGGTAAAATCTCAGGTTTATCTGAGCATATCCCTGCTGCATTTACTTTCTCACAGTGACTACCCAGACACATGTGGCAGCCATAGGGAATATGCTCAATTACTGCCTGTATATTAAAACATTGCAATAAGGAATAAGGTTTTACATAGCTGCCTAATTCTAATCTTTGTTTTTACCTTATCACTCTGTTGCAAACAACCATACAATTTTTATTGTTTTTTTCATTCCCAGCAGTTGTGGTCCAAATAACTAAGCTGCACGCATTTTTTTCTTTCTTAGTTGTGCCTGACACTAGGCTACAGGTTAGGTGTGAATTTAATCAGACTGAAAACAAACGCTAAAACACATTCAAATTGACCAGATAGATATCAGAAACACGGTTTGGAAAATGCGGAAATCGTATTGATTGTTGTATATGAAAGTGTATTAATGAGGCTGCCTTTGTAATTCTATTGTAAGCAAAAGCATTTACATCTTTATTTGAAACTGTTCTAATATCTCGATTTCTTTCTTTTTACAATATACAGAGTCTGAGGCCGGGGAGGAGGCAGCACAGCACCCACAGGGTCCTCCTTCATCCAGGTATGAGAGTGGTGGAGATGACTCGCCACCTCGGGGAGACATGGAAGACATCCCTCTATCCTCATCCTTGGAAGAAGCCCCCACTGCAGAAGAGATCCCTGCACCAGCAGCCCCTCTTGCACCAGCAGCCCCTCTTGCACCAGCAGCCCCTCTTGCACCAGCAGCCCCTCCTGCATCAGCAGCCCGCCGTGCACCAGCAGCCCGCCGTGCACCAGCAGCCCCTCAGGAGGAGATAGCAGAGCTGCAGATATTAAGAGATTTTCTGGAAGAGATGCGTGCCTCCTGGAGGCAAAATGTGGAAAGCAGAATCCAGCTGACGGAAGCAATTAATGACATTCGACAAGACCAGAGACAGCTTATCCAAGACCAAAGACAGATCTTGCATACTCTGAGAGATATATTGCAGGTCCTCTGGGAGGCTCATGCTGAGCCATATGCTGCTGGGACATCTGCTGCTGGGACATCTGATCCTGGCCCATCTGATCCTGGGCCATTTGATCCTGGGCCATCTGCTGCTGGCCCTCCTCCATCTCCTTCTCCATCTCTTCCTCAGCCAGGTGATCCCAGTACTCCTCCTTCCTCTCTTCCCCAAACATCTCCCATGAGAACTCGTTGGAGAGGGCAGTTGCCCCCCCCCCGAGCCTCAGTCTTGTGGGAAGAGGGGAAGGAAGAGGAAGTAAGTTTGTTTCTTTTTTATTTATATTTATGTATTTAATGTGTAATGGATAGGTATGTGATGATGTGGTATTCTTACACTTGTGGAGCACACTCTGTATATAATCTACTTCTATGGGACCGGGTCCATGGAGGCAGATTGTTTGCAGAGTGTGTTTTACAAGTGTGTGGACACCACATCATCACATACATATCCTTGTTCATTACATTGATTGGTTTCTGTGATGTGATGTCCAAACTGTTTCCCTAATCTCAAACAAAATGACCATTACAATTATACATGATGGCATATCACTGTTTTGATGCCAAAAACACAGATTACAGGGACATTCAGAACATTAATTATTGTTGGTTACAAAGAAAACACTTTATTATAAATTATTACGTTTGGAAAAACCAGACTTATAGAAATACACGTTTTACTTCTGCGATTAACCTTGTATCTATGCCTATGAGAAATGACCACTTATTTCAGTTATTTTGACAGACCGCCATTTCAGCCAATCATTGATCAATCCAGGGTAACTATACGGCATGAGCTCAATGTTTTCTATATGAAACACAAAAAATAATGCCCTATAGTGGTCAAAATGCATTCAGATTACATGCACTCTTCAAAGTCAAAGATATGAGCAGATGAACCTCCTAGGTTTAACTATCAACTAAGAATACCAAGAGAAAAAAGAAAAATTGGTGATAAACGTTTGAGATCTATTTTATACAAATTGCATTTTTGGAGATTAAAATCATTACTGTTTTGCTTTACTTGACTGTCCCTTTAAACAAGAACATATACTAATCCTTTGTGATTGTTGGTATATCTACATGTACTTGTTCAAAAAAGAAAATATTTGAATAGGATACTAAGCCTGTATGCCATATTTCTATTGACGTGTTAAATAAAGTCTATTTTCTTAAAGATACATTATTGTGTTTTTATTATTTAAAAAAGACATTTAATTAAGAAGGAATCTGGTTTCATGTCCTTTTAAGAGTTACATTAGAAATATATGCTCACAGTAATATATTTGGAGATTAACAATGTGGAACTCATACATGACACAATACTGAGCATTTACATTAAAGGGACAGTATACACTCATTTTCAGAGAACTGCATGTAATAGACACTACTATAAAGAATAAGATGCCCACATACTGATATAAAAATCCATGAAAAAACGGTTTAAAGACTTACTTAGAAACTCTCACTTTAGCTATGTTGAAAAGTTAGCTGGAAAGCAAATTGCAAGTGGGAAATAAAACAATCCCTCTTCTTTTGCATATGAAAAGACCCTTTACACAAACAGGAGCAAGCTGGAGAAGGTAGCTGATAGTACTCACATCAAACTTTGAGGCTTGGTTAGGAGTCAGAAAATCACAGCAATGGTATTTAAACATAAGCAAAACTAGACATTTAAAAGAAATAAGGACTATATAAATAGATCATCTACAAAACATATATGCTAAGAATAAATGAGTGTATAATGTCACTTTAACAAAAAATGACATAACATCTAGAATAAGTAGGTATCTCATATATTTAGCATATGATAAAGGTCAATGCATATTGATTACTTGATTCAAATACAATAGCGCATATTTAGCAATTAGATATGTAGAAAATTCAACACAACACAGTAATTTTTCTTTTAAAAGGAAAATATTGTTGACAAACATATTAAACAATATGGACTATATTCATGGATTTGCACTTGCCTCAGAATATATTATGCATGAAAACATATTGCCTTCATTTGTTTCTTTAACGAGACAGACATCAAAAGAGATTTATTTGTTCTTTATCAGCTGTGGTTCAATAATGTACATGATTGACACAATCCATACTCGCCATGGTTTTAAACTTGGCTTCTCATTCGCAAACATGGTTTACGTGCAAAATCAAATATTGCGGGACTACGTAAGCCAATCAGACAGATTTAACACCTTGGCATGTTACGTCTTAAGCAATATGGCGCATCCGAGGTTGTGTAAAAACATCAGCCAATCCTTGAAATATTACAGCTTGGCATGTGATGTCTTAACCAACATGGCGTATCCGATATCGTGTAAAAACGTCAGCCAATCCAAGGCGCCTCCGAGGTTGCGTAAAAACATCGGCCAATCCTTGAAATATTACAGCTTGGCATGTGATGTCTTAACCAACATGGCGCATCCGATATCACGTAAAAACATCAGCCAATCCAAGGCGCATCCGAGGTTGCGTAAAAACTCTTATGTGCTATATTGTTATCTATGAATGTCACGCTAGATAACGTAATACTGTGATATATGAAACAGAATCCATTCTTGGTAACAAGGATATATTTCATTAGAATAAGAAGATTATTAACTATTTATGAAGCAGCAGGGTTTAAATGGACATAAAACACACATTTTATGTTCCACGATTATGTATGAGATTGAACTTTTAACTACTTTTGAATATTTAAGTATAATATTTAAATTTGCTTCTTTTTCTTGTTATCTTTTGATGAAATGTGTTTAGAGGTAATCTCAAGAGCAGAAAAATAAGATGTTCTAACTGCTGATTGGTGGCTACATATATACCGATTGTCATTGGTTCACCTATGTGTTTATTTAGAGACCAGTAGTGCCCTGCTGCTCCTTAAACCAATGATACAAAGAGACTTATGAAAATTTTAGAAGTTATGTAAATAAAAATGCAAAATAATCGTATGTTAGACATAAATGAAAATTAATGCTACGAAATACATTATGAAAATAGGGATTGGGTATACATTATATGTTACAGTGTAGCAAATCTGACTGACAACACGTTCACAAATAAGGTAATTTCAAGTGTACAGATGACAGAGTACAGTGTCTTTCACGCTGTCAAATCTAATCTAACCTTATTGTATACAAAATATCCTGTACAATTATAGATGGAAGTGTTGTATTCAGATAAATGGCAAAATCTCAAATGTCTACCTTTCACAGTGCAAATAGATAAAATACACCGCTATTCAAAGATCACAGTCAAATTTGAGAGTATATGTGACTCACTTGTATCCACGGTGAATTACCGGGTATTGCTTGATCCCAAAAAGAAGTAACAAGGTAAACGGGTATCCTTCTGCCAACCTCCGTGAGGTTCGATACAAACACTTCAGATACCATCTGCGTCCAGGCAGTTTCTAGGCTTATCCTTCTGGTGTTGAAAGGGCTCCCCTACACCGCCCTTGATAAACAGGTAATATGAAGAACAAAAAGGTAACACTTTTACGGATAAATTACACCCATATACGACAATAGGAAGGCTGAAAAAATGTAGTTAAAATGTCCATTTTATTGGGTACTTATGGTAAAAAGTTTGCAAAAGGCACAGTTAACTCAGACCTTATCACAGCTGACGCGTTTCCTGCCACACACGGCACTTCATCAGAGCTTACAAACAGGTGTGCAACGATTCCTTAAAACCCCAAAATGAGAACATATCTCCTCCCACACCAGGTGTGTCAAACATAGTTAACTTTAAACAACAAAAGAAAATACATTGTCATACGAAAAATATATATAATAAGAATCTACACACATTTAGTATGAAACTATTACAGAGGTATCTATGTTAACTTATAGCAAATGATTGATCAAAGAAGACTTATAATCTGTTAGTTAGTGTTTAAGGAAAAAAGAACCTTTTCAGAGTTAAGCTACAAGGAGTTTATATATTTCAATGCAAATTCGTCTAAGCATAAAAACTTTGCCCTGGTATAATAGAAGGAAACTGAAAAAAGAACATTAAACACTAGCTTGCAACGGAATCTGTCTGATGTTAAAACCTCATTCATAGCAGTTAGAAGAAACAAAAAGATATATTAAAAATATTCAGTTTCTTCTCTATATCTTAAAGGGGTAGACAAACATCACAGTATGGCATAAGGAAAAACAGGAATATGAAAATTATATGAAAAAGATATTAATTCAACTTGACATCGTAAGAGGTTAACCTGGTAAGTGTATATAAATTATAGCAAGCCAAGTTGACAAAAAATAATAATAAAAATAATAATAACTGTTATAGCTATACTAGTGTAAATATATATAATATGTATTATGTTCCCAAACATCAACACAGAGAAAGAAGTTCCCCTAGACCATAATTAAACAAAAGATTTAAAAGTCAAATGCCAATGTAAAATAAACGTTATAAGAAACAACCAAATATCTGTGTGTGTTCCGGACACTAGTACACTCCGAATCTATATCTACATACAAAGAAAAACACTCTTACTGTGACTCAGAGATCTAAACGCAAGCTGAAGGAAAATACATCATAAATAATCCAATCTATCTATAAACAATTTTATGTCACCGATTTTGTTTATTCCTAAGGGTGCCCCTGTCTTCAGTGTGTGGATCCAAAACACTTCTTTCTTACTTAGTGCAGCATATCTATCTCCTCCCCTGTGTCCAAAGTTACCATTTCTATGCCTTGATAGCCAAATGTTGCAATGTTATTCTTGTGCAAAGCAAAATGCTTCGCCACTGGGGTCTTGGGGATTTCAGCTTCAAGGGAGAGAAGATGCTCTCTAATCCTATTTTTTTACCATGAGTACCCAATAAAATGGACGTTTTAACTACATTTTTTCAGCCTTCCTATTGTCGTATATGGGTGTAATTTATCCGTAAAAGTGTTGTACCTTTTTGTTCTTCATACATTATATGTTAACTATAGCTATGGTGTCCATCTTTACGCTTTAAAAAGGGACACATGAGAAATACATATGTCAGGGATGTTTTCAGATATGTTTGAAGATTTATTTGGAATAAGAATAATGACACATGTATTTATCAGATGTGTCACTTGTTCAAGTTGAAATATGGTCAGTCTACCTTATAGCAATATCTCGTTGGATCATTAAAGAGAAACAATAATAAGAGAAAGATATTAATCAGCTAAAATAAACACATTTCACACAGTGATTGCTTTTGTTAGACTACTACAATAAGATACAAGTGAAATTGGAATACATGTGCTGTCAACATTCAAAAAACATAATTTATGTAAGAACTTACCTGATAAATTCATTTCTTTCATATTAACAAGAGTCCATGAGCTAGTGACGTATGGGATATACATTCCTACCAGGAGGGGCAAAGTTTCCCAAACCTCAAAATGCCTACAAATACACCCCTCACCACACCCACAAATCAGTTTAACGAATAGCCAAGAAGTGGGGTGATAAGAAAAAAGTGCGAAGCATATAAAATAAGGAATTGGAATAATTGTGCTTTATACAAAAAAATCATAACCACCACAAAAAAAGGGTGGGCCTCATGGACTCTTGTTAATATGAAAGAAATGAATTTATCAGGTAAGTTCTTACATAAATTATGTTTTCTTTCATGTAATTAACAAGAGTCCATGAGCTAGTGACGTATGGGATAATGAATACCCAAGATGTGGATCTTTCCACACAAGAGTCACTAGAGAGGGAGGGATAAAATAAAGACAGCCAATTCCTGCTGAAAATAATCCACACCCAAAATAAAGTTTAAGGAAACATAAGCAGAAGATTCAAACCGAAACCACTGCCTGAAGTACCTTTCTACCAAAAACTGCTTCAGAAGAAGAGAATACATCAAAATGGTAGAATTTAGTAAAAGTATGCAAAGAGGACCAAGTCGCTGCTTTGCAAATCTGATCAACTGAAGCTTCATTCCTAAACGCCCAGGAAGTAGAAACTGACCTAGTAGAATGAGCTGTAATCCTCTGAGGCGGAGTTTTACCCGACTCAACATAGGCAAGATGAATTAAAGATTTCAACCAGGATGCCAAAGAAATGGCAGAAGCTTTCTGGTCTTTTCTAGAACCAGAAAAGATGACAAATAGACTAGAAGTCTTTCGGAAAGATTTAGTAGCTTCAACATAATATTTCAAAGCTCTAACAACATCCAAAGAATGTAACGATTTCTCCTTAGAATTCTTAGGATTAGGACATAATGAAGGAACCACGATTTCTCTACTAATGTTGTTGGAATTCACAACCTTAGGTAAAAATTCAAAAGAAGTTCGCAACACCCGCCTTATCCTGATGAAAAATCAGAAAAGGAGACTCACAAGAAAGAGCAGATAATTCAGAAACTCTTCTGGCAGAAGAGATGGCCAAAAGGAACAAAACTTTCCAAGAAAGCAATTTAATGTCCAATAAATGCATAGGTTCAAACGGAGGAGCTTGAAGAGCTCCCAGAACCAAATTCAAACTCCATGGAGGAGAAATTGACTTAATGACAGGTTTTATACGAACCAAAGCTTGTACAAAACAATGAATATCAGGAAGAATAGCAATCTTTCTGTGAAAAAGAACAGAAAGAGCAGAGATTTGTCCTTTCAAGGAACTTGCGGACAAACCCTTATCTAAACCATCCTGAAGAAATTGTAATATTCTCGGAATTCTAAAAGAATACCAAGAAAAATGATGAGTAAGACACCAAGAAATATAAGTCTTCCAGACTCTATAATATATCTCTCTAGATACAGATTTACGAGCCTGTAACATAGTATCAATCACAGAGTCAGAGAAACCTCTTTGACTAAGAATCAAGCGTTCAATCTCCATACCTTTAAGTTTAAGGATTTCAGATCCGGATGGAAAAAAGGACCTTGCGACAGAAGGTCTGGTCTTAACGGAAGAGTCCATGGTTGGCAAGATGCCATCCGGACAAGATCCGCATACCAAAACCTGTGAGGCCATGCCGGAGCTATTAGCAGAACAAACGAGCATTCCCTCAGAATCTTGGAGATTACTCTTGGAAGAAGAACTAGAGGCGGAAAGATATAGGCAGGATGATACTTCCAAGGAAGTGATAATGCATCCACTGCCTCCGCCCGAGGATCCCGGGATCTGGACAGATACCTGGGAAGTTTCTTGTTTAGATGAGAGGCCATCAGATCTATCTCTGGAAGTCCCCCACATTTGAACAATCTGAAGAAATACCTCTGGGTGAAGAGACCATTCGCCCGGATGCAACGTTTGGCGACTGAGATAATCCGCTTCCCAATTGTCTACACCTGGGATATGAACCGCAGAGATTAGACAGGAGCTGGATTCCGCCCAAACCAGAATTCGAGATACTTCTTTCATAGCCAGAGGACTGTGAGTCCCTCCTTGATGATTGATGTATGCCACAGTTGTGACATTGTCTGTCTGAAAACAAATGAACGATTCTCTCTTCAGAAGAGGCCAAAACTGAAGAGCTCTGAAAATTGCACGGAGTTCCAAAATATTGATCGGTAATCTCACCTCCTGAGATTCCCAAACTCCCTGTGCCGTCAGAGATCCCCACACAGCTCCCCAACCTGTGAGACTTGCATCTGTTGAAATTACAGTCCAGGTCGGAAGAACAAAAGAAGCCCCCTGAATTAAACGAAGGGGATCTGTCCACCACGTTAGAGAGTGTCGAACAATCGGTTTTAAAGATATTAATTGAGATATCTTCGTGTAATCCCTGCACCATTGGTTCAGCATACAGAGCTGAAGAGGTCGCATGTGAAAACGAGCAAAGGGGATCGCGTCCGATGCAGCAGTCATAAGACCTAGAATTTCCATGCATAAGGCTACCGAAGGGAATGATTGTGACTGAAGGTTTCGACAAGCTGAAATCAATTTTAGACGTCTCTTGTCTGTTAAAGACAGAGTCATGGACACTGAATCTATCTGGAAACCCAGAAAGATTACCCTTGTTTGAGGAATCAAAGAACTTTTTGGTAAATTGATCCTCCAACCATGATCTTGAAGAAACAACACAAGTCGATTCGTATGAGATTCTGCTAAATGTAAAGACTGAGCAAGTACCAAGATATCGTCCAAATAAGGAAATACCACAATACCCTGTTCTCTGATTACAGACAGAAGGGCACCGAGAATCTTTGTGAAAATTCTTGGAGCTGTAGCAAGGCCAAACGGTAGAGCCACAAATTGGTAATGCTTGTCTAGAAAAGAGAATCTCAGGAACTGAAAATGATCTGGATGAATCGGAATATGCAGATATGCATCCTGTAAATCTATTGTGGACATATAATTCCCTTGCTGAACAAAAGGCAATATAGTCCTTACAGTTACCATCTTGAACGTTGGTATCCTTACATAACGATTCAATAATTTTAGATCCAGAACTGGTCTGAAGGAATTCTCCTTCTTTGGTACAATGAAGAGATTTGAATAAAACCCCATCCCCTGTTCCGGAACTGGAACTGGCATAATTACTCCAGCCAGCTCTAGATCTGAAACACAATTCAGAAATGCTTGAGCTTTCACTGGATTTACTGGGACACGGGAAAGAAAAAATCTCTTTGCAGGAGGTCTCATCTTGAAACCAATTCTGTACCCTTCTGAAACAATGCTCTGAATCCAAAGATTGTGAACAGAATTGATCCAAATTTCTTTGAAAAAACGTAACCTGCCCCCTACCAGCTGAACTGGAATGAGGGCCGTACCTTCATGTGAACTTAGAAGCAGGCTTTGCCTTTCTAGCAGGCTTGGATTTATTCCAGACTGGAGATGGTTTCCAAACTGAAACTGCTCCTGAGGACGAAGGATCAGGCTTTTGTTCTTTGTTGAAACGAAAGGAACGAAAACGATTGTTAGCCCTGTTTTTACCTTTAGATTTTTTATCCTGTGGTAAAAAAGTTCCTTTCCCACCAGTAACAGTTGAAATAATAGAATCCAACTGAGAACCAAATAATTTGTTTCCCTGGAAAGAAACGGAAAGTAGAGTTGATTTAGAAGCCATATCAGCATTCCAAGTCTTAAGCCATAAAGCTCTTCTGGCTAAGATAGCTAGAGACATAAACCTAACATCAACTCTAATAATATCAAAAATGGCATCACAGATAAAATTATTAGCATGCTGAAGAAGAATAATAATATCATGAGAATCACGATTTGCTACTTGTTGCGCTAGGGTTTCCAACCAAAAAGTTGAAGCTGCAGCAACATCAGCCAATGATATAGCAGGTCTAAGAAGATTACCTGAACACAGATAAGCTTTTCTTAGAAAGGATTCAATTTTTCTATCTAAAGGATCCTTAAACGAGGTACCATCTGACGTAGGAATGGTAGTACGTTTAGCAAGGGTAGAAATAGCCCCATCAACTTTAGGGATTTTGTCCCAAAATTCTAACCTGTCAGGCGGAACAGGATATAATTGCTTAAAACGTTTAGAAGGAGTAAATGAATTTCCCAATTTATCCCATTCTTTGGAAATCACTGCAGAAATAGCATTAGGAACAGGAAAAACTTCTGGAATAACCGCAGGAGCTTTAAAAACCTTATCCAAACGTATAGAATTAGTATCAAGAGGACTAGAATCCTCCATTTCTAAAGCAATTAGTACTTCTTTAAGTAAAGAGCGAATAAATTCCATCTTAAATAAATATGAAGATTTATCAGCATCAATCTCTGAGATAGAATCCTCTGAACCAGAAGAGTCCAAAGAATCAGAATGATGGTGTTCATTTAAAAATTCATCTGTAGAGAGAGAAGATTTAAAAGACTTTTTACGTTTACTAGAAGGAGAAATAACAGACAAAGCCTTCTTTATGGATTCAGAAACAAAATCTCTTATGTTATCAGGAACATTCTGCACCTTAGATGTTGAGGGAACTGCAACAGGCAATGGTACATTACTAAAGGAAATATTATCTGCTTTAACAAGTTTGTCATGACAATTATTACAAACAACAGCTGGAGGAATAGCTACCAAAAATTTACAGCAGATACACTTAGCTTTGGTAGATCCAGCAGGCAGTGATTTTCCTGTAGTATCTTCTGGCTCAGATGCAACGTGAGACATCTTGCAATATGTAAGAAAAAAACAACATATAAAGCAAAATAGATCAAATTCCTTATAAGACAGTTTCAGGAATGGGAAAGAATGCCAAATATCAAGCTTCTAGCAACCAGAAGCAAATGAAAAATGAGACTGAAATAATGTGGAGACAAAAGCGACGCCCATATTTTTTAGCGCCAAATAAGACGCCCACATTATTTGGCGCCTAAATGCTTTTGGCGCCAAAAATGACGCCACATCCGGAACGCCGACATTTTTGGCGCAAAATAACGTCAAAAAAAATGACGTAACTTCCGGCGACACGTATGACGCCGGAAACGGAAAAGAATTTTTGCGCCAAAAAAGTCCGCGCCAAGAATGACGCAATAAAATGAAGCATTTTCAGCCCCCGCGAGCCTAACAGCCCACAGGGAAAAAAAGTCAAATTTTTGAGGTAAGAAAAATATGATAATTCAATGCATAATCCCAAATATGAAACTGACTGTCTGAAAATAAGGAAAGTTGAACATTCTGAGTCAAGGCAAATAAATGTTTGAATACATATATTTAGAACTTTATAAATAAAGTGCCCAACCATAGCTTAGAGTGTCACAGAAAATAAGACTTACTTACCCCAGGACACTCATCTACATGTTTGTAGAAAGCCAAACCAGTACTGAAACGAGAATCAGTAGAGGTAATGGTAAATATAAGAGTATATCGTCGATCTGAAAAGGGAGGTAAGAGATGAATCTCTACGACCGATAACAGAGAACCTTATGAAATAGACCCGGTAGAAGGAGATCACTGCATTCAATAGGCAATACTCTCTTCACATCCCTCTGACATTCACTGCACGCTGAGAGGAAAACCGGGCTCCAACTTGCTGCGGAGCGCATATCAACGTAGAATCTAGCACAAACTTACTTCACCACCTCCCTTGGAGGCAAAGTTTGTAAAACTGATTTGTGGGTGTGGTGAGGGGTGTATTTGTAGGCATTTTGAGGTTTGGGAAACTTTGCCCCTCCTGGTAGGAATGTATATCCCATACGTCACTAGCTCATGGACTCTTGTTAATTACATGAAAGAAATAGTCTTTTATAAAATAATATATGTCTATGTTGATGTCAAAAGGACTAAAAACATGTATAAATGCATATCCATTCATAAAGAATTGTGGTCAGCATCACTTAAAGGGACATGAAATACAAATAATTCAGTTCAGGATTCACAGAGAGGATACTATTGCCATCAAATTCATTATTTACATTGATTATTTCAGTTTAATAAACTTGGGATCATTTGTTAAAGGTGCATCAATTCTCGAATTATTTATAAATGAACACATGGATGAGCCAAAAACAACCAATATATATATATATATATATATATATATATATATATATATATATATATATATATATATATATATATATATATATATATATATATATATATATATAACATAATTTATGTAAGAACTTACCTGATAAATTCATTTCTTTCATATTAACAAGAGTCCATGAGCTAGTGACGTATGGGATATACATTCCTACCAGGAGGGGCAAAGTTTCCCAAACCTTAAAATGCCTATAAATACACCCCTCACCACACCCACAAATCAGTTTAACGAATAGCCAAGAAGTGGGGTGATAAGAAAAAAAGTGCGAAGCATATAAAATAAGGAATTGGAATAATTGTGCTTTATACAAAAAAATCATAACCACCACAAAAAAGGGTGGGCCTCATGGACTCTTGTTAATATGAAAGAAATGAATTTATCAGGTAAGTTCTTACATAAATTATGTTTTCTTTCATGTAATTAACAAGAGTCCATGAGCTAGTGACGTATGGGATAATGACTACCCAAGATGTGGATCTTTCCACACAAGAGTCACTAGAGAGGGAGGGATAAAATAAAGACAGCCAATTCCTGCTGAAAATAATCCACACCCAAAATAAAGTTTAACAAAAAACATAAGCAGAAGATTCAAACTGAAACCGCTGCCTGAAGAACTTTTCTACCAAAAACTGCTTCAGAAGAAGAAAATACATCAAAATGGTAGAATTTAGTAAAAGTATGCAAAGAGGACCAAGTTGCTGCTTTGCAGATCTGGTCAACCGAAGCTTCATTCCTAAACGCCCAGGAAGTAGATACTGACCTAGTAGAATGAGCTGTAATTCTCTGAGGCGGAATTTTACCCGACTCAACATAGGCAAGATGAATTAAAGATTTCAACCAAGATGCCAAAGAAATGGCAGAAGCTTTCTGGCCTTTCCTAGAACCGGAAAAGATAACAAATAGACTAGAAGTCTTACGGAAAGATTTCGTAGCTTCAACATAATATTTCAAAGCTCTAACAACATCCAAAGAATGCAACGATTTCTCCTTAGAATTCTTAGGATTAGGACATAATGAAGGAACCACAATTTCTCTACTAATGTTGTTGGAATTCACAACTTAGGTAAAAATTCAAAAGAAGTTCGCAACACCGCCTTATCCTGATGAAAAATCAGAAAAGGAGACTCACAAGAAAGAGCAGATAATTCAGAAACTCTTCTAGCAGAAGAGATGGCCAAAAGGAACAAAACTTTCCAAGAAAGTAATTTAATGTCCAATGAATGCATAGGTTCAAACGGAGGAGCTTGAAGAGCTCCCAGAACCAAATTCAAACTCCAAGGAGGAGAAATTGACTTAATGACAGGTTTTATACGAACCAAAGCTTGTACAAAACAATGAATATCAGGAAGAATAGCAATCTTTCTGTGAAAAAGAACAGAAAGAGCGGAGATTTGTCCTTTCAAAGAACTTGCGGACAAACCCTTATCTAAACCATCCTGAAGAAACTGTAAAATTCTCGGTATTCTAAAAGAATGCCAAGAAAAATGATGAGAAAGACACCAAGAAATATAAGTCTTCCAGACTCTATAATATATCTCTCGAGATACAGATTTACGAGCCTGTAACATAGTATTAATCACGGAGTCAGAGAAACCTCTTTGACCAAGAATCAAGCGTTCAATCTCCATACCTTTAAATTTAAGGATTTCAGATCCGGATGGAAAAAAGGACCTTGTGACAGAAGGTCTGGTCTTAACGGAAGAGTCCATGGTTGGCAAGATGCCATCCGGACAAGATCCGCATACCAAAACCTGTGAGGCCATGCCGGAGCTATTAGCAGAACAAACGAGCATTCCCTCAGAATCTTGGAGATTACTCTTGGAAGAAGAACTAGAGGCGGAAAGATATAGGCAGGATGATACTTCCAAGGAAGTGATAATGCATCCACTGCCTCCGCCTGAGGATCCCGGGATCTGGACAGATACCTGGGAAGTTTCTTGTTTAGATGAGAGGCCATCAGATCTATCTCTGGGAGCCCCCACATTTGAACAATCTGAAGAAATACCTCTGGGTGAAGAGACCATTCGCCCGGATGCAACGTTTGGCGACTGAGATAATCCGCTTCCCAATTGTCTACACCTGGGATATGAACCGCAGAGATTAGACAGAAGCTGGATTCCGCCCAAACCAAAATTCGAGATACTTCTTTCATAGCCAGAGGACTGTGAGTCCCTCCTTGATGATTGATGTATGCCACAGTTGTGACATTGTCTGTCTGAAAATAAATGAACGATTCTCTCTTCAGAAGAGGCAAAAACTGAAGAGCTCTGAAAACTGCACGGAGTTCCAAGATATTGATCGGTAATCTCACCTCCTGAGATTCCCAAACTCCTTGTGCCGTCAGAGATCCCCACACAGCTCCCCAACCTGTGAGACTTGCATCTGTTGAAATTACAGTCCAGGTCGGAAGAACAAAAGAAGCCCCCTGAATTAAACGAAGGTGATCTGTCCACCACGTTAGAGAGTGTCGAACAATCGGTTTTAAAGATATTAATTGATATATCTTCGTGTAATCCCTGCACCATTGGTTCAGCATACAGAGCTGAAGAGGTCGCATGTGAAAACGAGCAAAGGGGATCGCGTCCGATGCAGCAGTCATAAGACCTAGAATTTCCATGCATAAGGCTACCGAAGGGAATGATTGAGACTGAAGGTTTCGACAAGCTGTAATCAATTTTAGACGTCTCTTGTCTGTTAAAAGACAGAGTCATGGACACTGAATCTATCTGGAAACCCAGAAAGGTTACCCTTGTTTGAGGAATCAAAGAACTTTTTGGTAAATTGATCCTCCAACCATGATCTTGAAGAAACAACACAAGTCGATTCGTATGAGACTCTGCTAAATGTAAAGACTGAGCAAGTACCAAGATATCGTCCAAATAAGGAAATACCACAATACCCTGTTCTCTGATTACAGACAGAAGGGCACCGAGAATCTTTGTGAAAATTCTCCCAATTTATCCCATTCCTTGGAAATTACAGCAGAAATAGCATTAGGAACAGGAAAGACTTCTGGAATAACCGCAGGAGCTTTAAAAACCTTATCCAAACGTATAGAATTAGTATCAAGAGGACTAGAATCCTCTATTTCTAAAGCAATTAGTACTTCTTTAAGTAAAGAGCGAATAAATTCCATCTTAAATAAATATGAAGATTTATCAGCATCAATCTCTGAGATAGAATCCTCTGAACCAGAAGAGTCCAAAGAATCAGAATGATGGTGTTCATTTAAAAATTCATCTGTAGAGAGAGAAGATTTAAAAGACTTTTTACGTTTACTAGAAGGAGAAATAACAGACAAAGCCTTCTTTATGGATTCAGAAACAAAATCTCTTATGTTATCAGGAACATTCTGCACCTTAGATGTTGAGGGAACTGCAACAGGCAATGGTACATCACTAAAGGAAATATTATCTGCTTTAACAAGTTTGTCATGACAATTATTACAAACAACAGCTGGAGGAATAGCTACCAAAAGTTTACAGCAGATACACTTAGCTTTGGTAGATCCAGCAGGCAGTGGTTTTCCTGTAGTATCTTCTGGCTCAGATGCAACGTGAGACATCTTGCAATATGTAAGAGAAAAAACAACATATAAAGCAAAATAGATCAAATTCCTTATAAGACAGTATCAGGAATGGGAAAAAATGCCAAACATCAAGCTTCTAGCAACCAGAAGCAAATGAAAAATGAGACTGAAATAATGTGGAGACAAAAGCGACGCCCATATTTTTTAGCGCCAAATAAGACGCCCACATTATTTGGCGCCTAAATGCTTTTGGCGCCAAAAATGACGCCACATCCGGAACGCCGACATTTTTGGCACAAAATAACGTCAAAAAATGACGCAACTTCCGGCGACACGTATGACGCCGGAAACGGAAAAGAATTTTTGCGCCAAAAAAATCTGCGCCAAGAATGACGCAATAAAATGAAGCATTTTCAGCCCCCGCGAGCCTAACAGCCCACAGGGAAAAAAGTCAAATTTTTGAGGTAAGAAAAAATATGATAATTCAATGCATAATCCCAAATATGAAACTGACTGTCTGGAAATAAGGAAAGTTGAACATTCTGAGTCAAGGCAAATAAATGTTTGAATACATATATTTAGAACTTTATAAATAAAGTGCCCAACCATAGCTTAGAGTGTCACAGAAAATAAGACTTACTTACCCCAGGACACTCATCTACATGTTTGTAGAAAGCCAAACCAGTACTGAAACGAGAATCAGTAGAGGAAATGGTAAATATAAGAGTATATCGTCGATCTGAAAAGGGAGGTAAGAGATGAATCTCTACGACCGATAACAGAGAACCTTATGAAATAGACCCCGTAGAAGGAGATCACTGCATTCAATAGGCAATACTCTCTTCACATCCCTCTGACATTCACTGCACGCTGAGAGGAAAACCGGGCTCCAACTTGCTGCGGAGCGCATATCAACGTAGAATCTAGCACAAACTTACTTCACCACCTCCCTTGGAGGCAAAGTTTGTAAAACTGATTTGTGGGTGTGGTGAGGGGTGTATTTATAGGCATTTTAAGGTTTGGGAAACTTTGCCCCTCCTGGTAGGAATGTATATCCCATACGTCACTAGCTCATGGACTCTTGTTAATTACATGAAAGAAATATATATATATATATATATATATATATATATATATATATATATATATATATATATATATACAGGGAGTGCAGAATTATTAGGCAAGTTGTATTTTTGAGGATTAATTTTATTATTGAACAACAACCATGTTCTCAATGAACCCAAAAAACTCATTAATATCAAAGCTGAATAGTTTTGGAAGTAGTTTTTAGTTTGTTTTTAGTTATAGCTATTTTAGGGGGATATCTGTGTGTGCAGGTGACTATTACTGTGCATAATTATTAGGCAACTTAACAAAAAACAAATATATACCCATTTCAATTATTTATTTTTACCAGTGAAGCCAATATAACATCTCAACATTCACAAATATACATTTCTGACATTCAAAAACAAAACAAAAACAAATCAGTGACCAATATAGCCACCTTTCTGTGCAAGGACACTCAAAAGCCTGCCATCCATGGATTCTGTCAGTGTTTTGATCTGTTCACCATCAACATTGCGTGCAGCAGCAACCACAGACTCCCAGACACTGTTCAGAGAGGTGTACTGTTTTCCCTCCTTGTAAATCTCACATTTGATGATGGACCACAGGTTCTCAATGGGGTTCAGATCAGGTGAACAAGGAGGCCATGTCATTAGATTTTCTTCTTTTATACCCTTTCTTGCCAGCCACGCTGTGGAGTACTTGGACGCGTGTGATGGAGCATTGTCCTGCATGAAAATCATGTTTTTCTTGAAGGATGCAGACTTCTTCCTGTACAACTGCTTGAAGAAGGTGTCTTCCAGAAACTGGCAGTAGGACTGGGAGTTGAGCTTGACTCCATCCTCAACCCGAAAAGGCCCCACAAGCTCATCTTTGATGATACCAGCCCAAACCAGTACTCCACCTCCACCTTGCTGGCGTCTGAGTCAGACTGGAGCTCTCTGCCCTTTATCAATCCAGCCACGGGCCCATCCAGACTCACTCTCATTTCATCAGTCCATAAAACCTTAGAAAAATCAGTCTTGAGATATTTCTTGGCCCAGTCTTGACGTTTCAGCTTGTGTGTCTTGTTCAGTGGTGGTCGTCTTTCAGCCTTTCTTACCTTGGCCATGTCTCTGAGTATTGCACACCTTGTGCTTTTGGGCACTCCAGTGATGTTGCAGCTCTGAAATATGGCCAAACTGGTGGCAAGTGGCATCTTGGAAGCTGCACGCTTGACTTTTCTCAGTTCATGGGCAGTTATTTTGCGCCTTGGTTTTTCCACACGCTTCTTGCGACCCTGTTGACTATTTTGAATGAAACGCTTGATTGTTCGATGATCACGCTTCAGAAGCTTTGCAATTTTAAGAGTGCTGCATCCCTCTGCAAGATATCTCACTATTTTTGACTTTTCTGAGCCTGTCAAGTCCTTCTTTTGACCCATTTTGCCAAAGGAAAGGAAGTTGCCTAATAATTATGCACACCTGATATAGGGTGTTGATGTCATTAGACCACACCCCTTCTCATTACAGAGATGCACATCACCTAATATGCTTAATTGGTAGTAGGCTTTCGAGCCTATACAGCTTGGAGTAAGACAACATGCATAAAGAGGATGATGTGGTCAAAATACTCATTTGCCTAATAATTCTGCACTCCCTGTATATGTCAAACAAGTAGAATCCTGTGATAGAGTCACAGGAAGCTAAGGGTCTATAAGCGCTCCAGACAGGGACAATAAAATGAAATCCCTAATAAGTATAAGTAATAGAATATTATTTCTATAAATGCCAATAGCTGCTGCTATACCTAAAAGCAAAAAGGGACTCTCTAAATTCCCCCTTCTAAAATTACAAATAAAAAAAAAAGGGAAAAGGTAAGCGCTGCAAAGCATAAAATGTAAAAAGTCTAATGCAAGATACATAAATCAGATAAAAACAATGGAAAAAAGTTTAAATAATCATAAAAACAAAAATGAAAAAAGTCCATAAACACATAGATAAAATAATAAGTCAGGAGCAAAGTGATGAATGTTCCAAATGTTCCCAGGAAGTATTCATTTTTGTTTTTATGATTATTTAAACTTTTTTCCATTGTTTTTATCCGATTTATGTATCTTGCATTAGACTTTTTACATTTTATGCTTTGCAGCGCTTACCTTTTCCCTATATATATATATATATATATATATATATATATATATATATATATATATATATATATACACAAACAATCAACATCTAGAACCTCACTTCTCTGATAATCATTATCTTGCAAAGATAAACCTTTATGCAAACTATATCAAGAAAATGAAGCATATTAAATAAGAGATGTAAATAATATATTTATTGTAAAATTCATTATATATCTGATTCATGTAAGACCCTTTATTGCTTTCATGTTCCTTTAAGGATTAACCACATAAAATATAGATTTTAATCAGGGACATGAATAAAGAGGACAAATAATATCTTAATGACATTTTTTTTATGATGATGTCATAAAAAAAATAACGTTACAAAAAGTCATATTGATAAATAAGCCCCATGGGAGCCATTTGACAAGGTGCCATAGTGCATCACAGTCCTTGGAGGGAGTTGACAAGGGCCAACACAGCCCCATTGGAGCCATTTGACAAGGTGCCATAGTGCATCACAGTCCTTGGAGGGAGTTGACAAGGGCCAACACAGCCCCATGGGAGCCATTTGACAAGGTGCCATATTGCATCACAGTCCTTGGAGGGAGTTGACAAGAGCAAACAAAGGCCAACACAGCACCATTAGAGCCATCTGACAAGGTGAAAGAGTGCATCACAGTCCTTGAAGGGAGTTGACAAGGGCCAACACAGCCCCATTGGAGCCATTTGACAAGGTGAAAGAGTGCATCACAGTCCTTGGAGGGAGTTGACAAGGGCCAACACAGCCCCATGGGAGCCATTTGACAAGGTGCCATAGTGCATCACAGTCCTTGGAGGGAGTTGACAAGAGCAAACAAAGGCCAACACAGCCCCATTAGAGCCATCTAACAAGGTGAAAGAGTGCATCACAGTCCTTGAAGGGAGTTGACAAGGGCCAACACAGCCCCATTGGAGCCATTTGACAAGGTGAAAGAGTGCATCACAGTCCTTGGAGGGAGTTGACAAGGGCCAACACAGCCCCATGGGAGCCATTTGACAAGGTGCCATAGTGCATCACAGTCCTTGGAGGGAGTTGATAAGAGCAAACAAAGGCCAACACAGCACCATTAGAGCCATCTGACAAGGTGAAAGAGTGCATCACAGTCCTTGAAGGGAGTTGACAAGGGCCAACACAGCCCCATGGGAGCCATTTGACAAGGTGCCATAGTGCATCACAGTCCTTGGAGGGAGTTGACAAGAGCAAACAAAGGCCAACACAGCCCCATTAGAGCCATCTAACAAGGTGAAAGAGTGCATCACAGTCCTTGAAGGGAGTTGACAAGGGCCAACACAGCCCCATTGGAGCCATTTGACAAGGTGAAAGAGTGCATCACAGTCCTTGGAGGGAGTTGACAAGGGCCAACACAGCCCCATGGGAGCCATTTGACAAGGTGCCATAGTGCATCACAGTCCTTGGAGGGAGTTGACAAGAGCAAACAAAGGCCAACACAGCCCCATTAGAGCCATCTAACAAGGTGAAAGAGTGCATCACAGTCCTTGAAGGGAGTTGACAAGGGCCAACACAGCCCCATTGGAGCCATTTGACAAGGTGAAAGAGTGCATCACAGTCCTTGGAGGGAGTTGACAAGGGCCAACACAGCCCCATGGGAGCCATTTGACAAGGTGCCATAGTGCATCAGAGTCCTTGGAGGGAGTTGATAAGGGCCAACACAGCCCCATGGGAGCCATTTGACAAGATGCCATAGTGCATCACAGTCCTTGGAGGGAGTTGACAAGGGCCAACACAGCCCCATGGGAGCCATCTGATAAGGTGAAAGAGTGCATCACAGTCCTTGGAGGGAGTTGACAAGGGCCAACACAGCCCCATTGGAGTCATTTAACAAGGTGAAAGAGTGCATCACAGTCCTTGGAGGGTGTTGACAAGGGCCAACATAGCCCCATGGGAGCCATTTGACAAGGTGCCATAGTGCATCACAGTCCTTGGAGGGAGTTGACAAGGGCCAACACAGCCACATGGGAGCCATTTGACAAGGTGAAAGAGTGCAACAGGCACAACAAAAAACAAACAAAAGCCAAATGGCAACAAGAAAACCAAATGAAGTAACATGTGGACGGAAGATTTCTATCTGCGCCCTCGGAGCATCTCCGGATCCTCCACTTATGGGGCATCAGCATCACCCTCATAGTCCTGTGCATGTCCAGCTACAGATTCAAGCATTGACTCTACACGCATCATACGTTGTAGAGTCGCACGCTGAATCCATAGCTGGGCATGCATGGTGTCATGCATCCTTCCCAGAAACAGACTGTTCCTCAGGATGGTCTGCTTTATACGCGCTAGAGCCTCTAGCGTCAACCATGCTGAGTCACAACTTAAAATAAAGGAAATAACGAAAATTAGTGATAATTACAGAACATAATAAAAAGAGAGCAAAGAGACATTGTAATAATAAAGACAAATCATTATTATAAATATTCTATATAGAGGATTTCCACATTAAATATGTTCTTCAGACATAAACCATTAAAGGGACAGTTTACTCAAAAAATGTTCTCCCCTTTCATTGGTTCACAATGATACACTTTACCTGCTTGAGTCAATTAATTTGTTTATAAGTATTTACATTGTCCTTACATTGGCATTGGAAATAGTTTATTTAGCCTGTGGTATCCACACCTATCTTTAAACCTTTTGGCCTCGAGGCCAAGCTGTGTAAACACAGCAAGCAGAATAAATTACACTCCCAGTGGGTTATAGAAGAGATAAGGTACAAAAAAGTAAATGTTCTATTGTTCTATCCAAGTGGTGGTGATTGGTATATGGAGTGATATGAGATAAACTATGTTATAATGTTGATTTTGAATGATACTTACATCTGTGGCTGGGAAGGACAATCTGACACCCACGACAATGAAGGTGGGGACTGGGGGGAAAGTCTGGCTGGGGATTGAAGGGGGGAGGGATGGGATTGGGCTGCCGCTCTGGGGTAGCCCGTACAGCTGGGGAGTCAGGGGCCTGGTGAGTTGGGGGCTGGGTAGGTGGGGGAGCTGTACGGGCGGAAATATGGGGAGAGCTGCGAGGGGGGCAAAGGGGCATTTTTGGGGAGGGACAGGATAGGAGGTATGGGAAGGGCCGGGAGTGGCTTCTACCTGGGGAGGGGCCTTGGGAGGGGCTTCTATCTGGGGAGGGGCCTGGGGAGGGGCGGGAGGCTGATGCCCAGAAGTGGAAGGTCCATCTGAAATATATAACAAATATATATATATATATATATATATATATATATATATATATATATATATATATAGACTACGGCCACGTAGTGCCAAAACTGGTCAGACTTTTTGTATCTCTCTCTGCTGAGACTGATGTGCCATTTTTATCCATTGGAATTTACCTAATAAATATGTTTCTATATTTTTTTAACTGGAGTTAAATTGTTCTCTTTGCTTTGGCCGTGCATTGGATCTTCCTTTTTTTATATATAGACTTATATGAGATCAAAAATATTATTATCTTTAAAAAAACAACGATTCAACATTAGTTAATGTCTGGAATCTTGTTCTCATAAAATATTGATACAAGGTCACAATAATTACTATGTTTTAAGTTATTGATTGATTGTTCTCAAATATAATTACTTTGAAGATTTCATTGATCCTTTCAACTCTGAATGTTCCCTGTTATTTTTCATGTTACATTTCATAAATACATTACAAATCATATTTATCAAAGGCAACATTAAGTGCTAATATTTAGGATTTGATAATATATTTGTCTTTTGGGTAATATTTTGGGATGCATGTATGCATTTGATATTGAAATGCAATAGAGTTCTGTTAGACAAAATTTGAATAATATGGTAGTGTGTAATATTCTGAAATTGAAAGGTCCACTCCACCTAACCTTTTAAACCAGGTACACACTGATTGACATATATATTTCGGGCATTGCCTTTGTATCTTTAATGTTCTTATTTAAAACCTCATGCTTCAATCAATTACTCTTCAAAATATATAGACAGTAGATACTACCATTCATATTATCTATTAATAATATAATCTTCTCTATCATCTGATTCAATTGTCAGAATAATGTTGTGAATCTCTCTTTTACATTAGGATTAACTGTATGTCATCACAATATTAATAGACATTTATCAATGCATGCTTTAATTTTGTGGAATATTAATGTTTGATGTATTGAAATGGACAGTCTACACATAAAAATACAAAAAATATATTAACATCTCATACATCATGAAATCAAATCAAGGCATTTAAACATGATTATGTTTTATGTATACTTAGAAGTGGTTTTGAATTCATAAACAATGATGACATAAGGATGTGGTCTGCATATAGGCACTCAGATAAATAAACAATATATAAGGTTGTGGAGTTTATTAGAGAAAAAGACACATTAAAAGGTGAAACTTTATTGTAACCATGTTAAAATACCTGTTACTCAGGAAATATCACACACACACACACACAATTCCCTTGTGTTATCTGAATGAAAGGGTTAATTTTCAGTATGACCCTTTCGCAACATCGCTAATCAGACACAAGGAATTAACACACATTAAAAAATAGGACCATAGGGCTTAGGGTAGTAGTAAATAATTATCATACCAGATAAATCATTGTAGGAGAGAAAATATGGATAATGATAGTGCCTTAAATGTTATTGTCAATCACTTAGATAGTGAGTGTCTGTCTCTTTAAGACACTCACTGATATATAACTAGAGGCCTATATCCTTCAACACCTACTAAATGTTATGGTGCATATTTCTCCCAATATCAATATCGATTTTGTAAGCTAATTTATCATAGTGGGTAGCTCAGATTCAAACATGGAATCTATTTGTATAAATAACAACCGTCTCTCATTTAAACAGTTAGTTTTAAACTATATCAAAACCACAAAGACACACTGTTTTCCTTATGTGTAGTTTAGTTGTGCAGGGTGCTACTCTTCCCCTCCTTTTGCAAATTCATATAGATAGACACTAACGGCTAGATTTAGAGTTTTGCGTTAGAAGGGGTGCGTTAGCTACGCATGCTTTTTTTTGGCCGCACCTTTTAAATACCGCTGGTATTTAGAGTTCACAGAAGGGCTGCGTTAGGCTCCAAAAAAGGAGCGTAGAGCATAATTTACCGCCACTGCAACTCTCAATACCAGCGGTGCTTACGGACGCGGCCAGCTTCAAAAACGTGCACATGCACGATTCCCCCATAGGAAACAATGGGACAGTTTGAGCTGAAAAAAAACCTAACACCTGCAAAAAAGCAGCGTCCAGCTCCTAACGCAGCCCCATTGTTTCCTATGGGGAAACTCTTCCTATGTCTGCACCTAACACCCTAACATGTACCCCTACCCTAACCTTACACTTATTAACCCCTAATCTGCCGCCCCCGCTATCGCTGACACCTGCATATTTTTTTTAACCCCTAATCTGCCACTCTGTACACTGCCGCAACCTACGTTATCCCTATGTACCCCTAATCTGCTGCCCCTAACCCCTGCCGACCCCTATATTATATTTATTAACCCCTAATCTGCCCCCCCAATGTCGCCGCCACCTACCTACAATTATTAACCCCTAATCTGCCGACCGGACCTCACCGCTACTATAATAAATGTATTAACCCCTAATCCGCCTCACTCACACTATAATAAATAGTATTAACCCCTAATCTGCCCTCCCTAACATCGCCGACACCTAACTTCAATTATTAACCCCTAATCGGCCGACCGGACCTCACCGCTACTCTAATAAATGTATTAACCTCTAAAGCTAAGTCTAAACCTAACACTAACACCCCCCTAAGTTAAATATAATTTAAATCTAACTAAATAAATTAACTCTTATTAAATAAATTATTCCTATTTAAAGCTAAATACTTACCTGTAAAATAAACCCTAATATAGATACAATATAAATTATAATTATATTGTAGCTATTTTAGGATTAATATTTATTTTACAGGCAACTTTGTAATTATTTTAACCACGTACAAGAGCTATTAAATAGTTATTTAATATGTAATAGCTACCTATTTAAAATAATTACAAAATTACCTGTAAAATAAATCCTAACCTAAGTTACAATTAAACCTAACACTACACTATCAATAAATTAATTAAATACAATACCTACAAATAAATACAATTAAATAAACTAACTAAAGTACAAAAAATAAAAAAGAACTAAGTTACAAAAAATAAAAAACATATTTACAGACATTTGAAAAATATTATAACAATTTTAAGCTAATTACACCTACTCTAAGCCCCCTAATAAAATAACAAAGACCCCCAAAATAAAAAAATGCCCTACCCTATTCTAAATTAAAAAAGTTCAAAGCTCTTTTACCTTACCAGCCCTTAAAAGGGCTTTTTGCGGGGCATGCCCCAAAGAATTCAGCTCTTTTGCCTGTAAAAAGAAAACATACAATACCCCCCCCAACATTACAACCCACCACCCACATACCCCTAATCTAACCCAAACCCCCCTTAAATAAACCTAACACTAAGCCCATGAAGATCTCCCTACCTTGTCTTCACCACACCGGGTTCACCGATCCGTCCTGGCTCCGACGTCTTCATCCAAGCCCAAGCGGGGACTGAAGATGTCCATGATCCGGCTGAAGTCTTAATCCAAGCGGGAGCTGAAGAGGTCCATGATCCGGCTGAAGTCTTTATCCAAGCGGGAGCTGAAGAAGTCCATGATCCGGCTGAAGTCTTCTATCAAGCGGTATCTTCAATCTTCTTTCTTCCGGATCCATGTTCATCCCGCCTACGCGGAACATCCAACTTCACCGACGACTTCCCAACGAATGACTGTTCCTTTAAGGGACGTCATCCAAGATGGCGTCCCTCGAATTTCGATTGGCTGATAGAATCCTATCAGCCAATCGGAATTCAAGGGACGCCATCTTGGATGACGTCCCGTAAAGGAACCTTCATTCTGTTTTAGGACGTCGGAAGAAGAGGATGGATCCGCTCTGGAGGTCTTGAAGATGGAGCCGCTCGTCATCGGATGGAAGAACATAGACGATGCGGCTTGGATGAAGATGTTTGCCGGTCCGGATCTACTCTTCTGCCCGGATAGGATGAAGACTTCTGCCCGAAGATGGAATTCTTCATCCGTCGCTTGGAACAAGACTTCAGCCGGAGGATGGACGTCACTCTTCAGCCCCCGCTTGGGCTTGGATGAAGACTTTGGAGGCTCTTCTGGACCGATCGGTGAACCCGGTGTGGTGAAGACAAGGTAGGGAGATCTTCAGGGGCTTAGTGTTAGGTTTATTTAAGGGGGGTTTGGGTTAGATTAGGGGTATGTGGGTGGTGGGTTGTAATGTTGGGGGGAGTATTGTATGTTTTTTTTTACAGGCAAAAGAGCTGAATTCTTTGGGGCATGCCCCGCAAAGGGCCCTTTTAAGGGCTGGTAAGGTAAAAGAGCTTTTCTATTTTAATTTTAGAATAGGGTAGGGCACTTTTTTATTTTGGGGGGCTTTTTTATTTTATTAGGGGGCTTAGAGTAGGTGTAATTAGTTTAAAATTGTTATAATATTTTTCTAATGTCTGTAAATATTTTTTTTATTTTTTGTACTTTAGTTAGTTTATTTAATTGTATTTATTTGTAGGTATTGTATTTAATTAATTTATTGATAGTGTAGTGTTAGGTTTAATTGTAGATAATTGTAGGTATTTTATTTAATTAATTTATTGATAGTGTAGTGTTAGGTTTAATTGTAACTTAGGTTAGGATTTATTTTACAGGTAATTTTGTAATTATTTTAACTAGGTAGCTATTAAATAGTTATTAACTATTTAATAGCTATTGTACCTGGTTAAAATAATTACAAAGATGCCTGTAAAATAAATATTAATCCTAAAATAGTTATAATGTAATTATTCGTTATATTGTAGCTATATTAGGGTTTAATTTTCAGGTAAGTATTTAGCTTTAAATAGGAATACTTTATTTAATAAGAGTTAATTTATTTTGTTAGATTTAAATTATATTTAACTTAGGGGGGTGTTAGTGTTAGGGTTAGACATAGCTTTAGGGGTTAATACATTTATTAGAGTAGCGGTGAGGTCCGGTCGGCAGATTAGGGGTTAATAATTGAAGTTAGGTGTCGGCGATGTTAGGGAGGGCAGATTAGGGGTTAATACTATTTCTTATAGGGTTATTGAGGCGGGAGTGAGGCGGATTAGGGGTTAATAACTTTATTATAGTAGCGGTGAGGTGCGGTCGGCAGATTAGGGGTTAATTATTGTAGGTAGCTGGCGGTGACGTTGTGGGGGGCAGATTAGGGGTTAATAAATATAATATAGGGTCGGCGGTGTTAGGGGCAGCAGATTAGGGGTACATAAGTATAACGTAGGTGGCGGCGGTGTGCGGTCGGCAGATTAGGGGTTAAAAAATTTAATCGAGTGGCAGCGATGTGGGGGGGCCTCGGTTTAGGGGTACATAGGTAGTTTATGGGTGTTAGTGTACTGTAGAGCACAGTAGTTAAGAGCTTTATGAACCGGCGTTAGCCCAGAAAGCTCTTAACTCCTGTTTTTTTTCTGAGGCTGGAGTTTTGTCGTTAGAGTTCTAACACTCACTTCAGCCAAGACTCTAAATACCGGCGTTAGAAAGATCCCATTGAAAAGATAGGATACGCAATTGGCGTAGGGGGATCTGCGGTATGGAAAAGTCGCGGCTGCAAAGTGAGCGTTAGACCCTTTCCTGACTGACTCCAAATACCAGCGGGCGGTAAAAACCAGCGTTAGGAGCCTCTAACGCTGGTTTTGACGGCTACCGCAAAACTCTAAATCTAGGCGTAAGTGAGATGGGGTTGTTGCACATATAAGTTCATTCAGTTGTCACTCTTTGTTTATTTCAACACATTCATGCATTGTTTAAGGCAACACTGTAGTCAACATATGATTATGGCAACATTGTGATTAATGGTTTCCCACATAGGGGTAGAGTCTGCACCTCACATTACCATATATATTCAGTGACAAAATTAAAATCGGTTCCCCAATTTCTTTAAACCTTGATAGTTCTGGACCATTTAAGTAGTTGCTATTAGCTAAAGAGTAGTCACTGTGCAATAGCTGTTTGTTTAAAGTTTTAGTTGGGTAATTACCAATAGAAGTTGGTGGTCACGATATAGAGTATCTGATTTTTAGGTTAAATATTACAGCAAAATGCGAGCCATAGAGAGTTACATAGGTTTGTGGCAAACCACTATTACCAGCATCAATTAAAGTAACGTTTTAAGTTTAAATTTTTAAACTACCCACAACAAGCAACAAGTGCCGATATACTGGCACAAAGGCTGGCCCTAAGCCCCTCCCACCTACGCATTTGGTCATGGTTACGTGACTTCGTCAGGGTTTAGGGGCCGGCCATGAAGCTAGTGCCTCTATTTGTATCGTTTACAATCACCATGGTTACCAATCGGTTACGAAACAAAAGGATCCATTGGCATATTGTGTTATTCACAAATCATGCAGTGTCTCTGCTTCTTTTGGAATATAGCTCAAAATGATGAAACGGACAGTGAGTGACTGTATTCAATTCTGTGTTGCACGATTGTAATCTTAATCCTATAAATATCTTATTATGATATGTTTCTTTTCAAAAGCCTCAGGATTAATTAATCTTTTGTCTTCATATGCACTTACAACAAAATCCATCAGCAACTAATGGTTTTGTAAAAAATTATATCTCAGAACATATTGGAGCTTAGATACTAATTTTCCTATTCTATGATCATCCATAGTTTATTAAGACACAAGTTAAAGGGCAATATAGGGCACATATAAATGTACAGTTATAAGATTGTTTATCTAAATGGTCCACCTTACAACCTAGGGAATATAAATTTAGATTACTCCTGTTATACAGGTACAGTCGATACCAAATACAGATATAATGTATGTATAGATATACAGTATGTATATACCTATTGATTTTATTATAAAAAACAAGAAAATGATAAATCTTCATTGAGTCCTTTGAGGCTTTTACTCTGCAGGTCATAAATCCATCTGTACTCTCTGTGCAGCAGGATCTTGCCAGGATCACCCCTCCTTTGATTACCTCGAATCTGGTCTAGTGCAAGGAATTTTATATTATACTTATCATCCATATGAACACTATTCATGTGTTCTGCAACGGGAACAGATCTCTCCCATTTAATGTCACCCATATGTTCTAGAATCCTTGTGCGTAACTCTCTAATCGTTTTTCCTACATAGATTAGGGGGCAACTACCTACAGTTCAAGAAGTATGGTATTGGGTATTTTTGTTGGGTTGTTGGATGAACGAATATTTTTGTTGGTAGCATATTTTTGCAGGCTTGACAGTTTCCACATTTAAAGGATCCCTTTGTGTTTGATAGCCAAGTTGTTACTTGTTGTTGGACATAATGGCTTCTAGTTAAAATATCCTGCATGTTTTTAGCCCTTCTATTTGTAATCCGTGGGTATTCCTGCAAAATTTCCTTAAGATCATCATCTTGGTATAGGATAGGCCAGTATTTATGAAAAATCTTACGGATCTCAGCATTTTGGTCATCAAAGGTACCAATGATCCTTACATCTTTTTGTTGTTGTTCATTGTCTGCTTTCTGTCTCATATTATTAAAGGGACAGTCAAGGCCCAAAAAAACTTTTATTTTTCAAATAGGGCATGTAATTTTAAACAACTTTCCAATTTACTTTTATCAACAATTTTGCTTTGTTCTCTTGGTATTCTAGTTGAGAGCAAACCTAGAAAGGCTCATATGATAATTTCTAAGCCCTTGAAGGCCGCCTCTAATCACATGCTTTTGTATTTGCTTTTCACAGCAGGGGAGAGTAGTTCAGGTAAACCATATAGATAGCATTGTGATCACGCCCGTGAGTTGTGGCAGACACTGCACTAATTGGCTAAACTGCAAGTCAATAGATAATAACTAAAAGTCATGTGATTAGGGGCGGTCAGAAGATGCTTAGATACAAGATAGTCACAGCAGTAAAAAGTGTATTAATATAACAGTGTTGGTTATGCAAAACTGGGGAATGGGTAATAAAGGGATTATCTATCTTTTTAAACAACAAAAATTCTGGTGTTGACTGTCCCTTTAAGTAATTATCTGCGATCAGAATTTTTTGCTCTTTTATAGGCTGCTTTTAAACACCTATTAGGATAACCTTTTTCCCTAAAGCGTAGTTGTAAATCTTTTGCAGCATTTTCAAATTCCTACTCAGTGCTGCAATTTCTACGTGCTCTTAGGTACTGACCTGTAGGTATCGCTTTTTTTAGACTATTTGGATGAAAGCTTTGCCAATTCAATAAACTATTGCTGGCGGTAGGTTTTCTGAAGATTTTAGTAGAAAGTTCTCCATCATCATCTTTTGTAATCAGTAGATCCAGAAAGGCAAATTCAGTTTTGCTTATTTCATGGGTATAGTGCATTCCAAATTCATTAAGGTTCAACCAGTTCATAAATTCAGTGAATTCCTCCTGGGTACCGTTCCCTATTATTAGAACATCATCTATGAAGCAAAGATATAAATTGATCTTGTGTAGAAAGGGGTTTATCTCTTCATTTAGTATGGAGATTTTTTCAATCCACCCTAAAAACAGATTGGCGTAAGTTGGGGCACAGCATGTGCCCATTGCAGTTCCCTGCTTTTATAAATATATCTTCATATCAAAGAGAAAATAGTTGTGTCCTAATACAAATTCTTTGAGGTCCACAGTGAATTGGTCACTGATATTGGGTTTCGGGTTTTTTTAATTTAAAAAATATTTGACCGCTTTTATACCCAACTCATGTTGAATATTTGAGTATAAGCTTTCAACATCAATGCTTGCAAAGAAACTATCCGGGCTCAATGCTATATCACTTAACTGTTTTAATACATCAGTTGTATCCTGAAAAAAAGAGGATAGGGTATATACAAATTCCCTTAGTTTACCTTCCACAAAAATACTTATGTTTTCAGTCAGGCACCCATTGCCTGAAACAATGGGTCTTCCTGGTGGTGGATTCTTCTGGTTGTGGATATTAGGTAAACCATAAAAGGTTGCCACTCGTGTTTTAAGATTGTATAATGCTCTAAATTCCTCTCTAGAGATTATTTCATTGTATAGGCCGTAATCTAGTAAAGATTTCAACCCCCTCAAATAATTGCCTGTTGGATCTCTCTCAAGTATTTCATAGTTAGCACTCAGATGAATAGCAATTACTGTCTGTACAATCAGAAGATGATTATTGTGGTTTTGCATGTGACATCATGATGTCATTAATGACAAATCATACATAAATGAAAGAAAAATTAAAACATATGTTCATGCTGCATGATAGAGAAAGGGGGCAGTAGTGTATTGTAAAAATAATGGAATAATAATTTTTAAAGTCCCAAAGCTGTAGACTTTGTTTTTCTTCAAGAAAATGTTTTAAGAACAATAATACATGTTCAATACATGTTATATATATTTCACATACCATCAGACTCCAAGGGAGCCACTTCTTCCTCCATCCCACATGTTACCTCAATATCTGTAAAACATAATATGTTGTGTACACATTAAAAACAAATATTCTAACATATGCTACTGTTGCTCAAGGACACACATCAATGTTGCATTAAAGATATACTGAACCAAAGTTAGGAATTACATCATTTTGAAGGAGCATACAAATGAAATTAGATTTGTAATTCTCGATGAGTAATAATTTGTCAGGGTGCCAGGAATCAGACTGAGACGAGAAGTGCAAAAATAATCACACCTTTATTAATAGCAAAAAATAATAAAATGTCCACAAGTCAAATAACAAGCCAGGAGTCAAAACCAGAGCTGGTAGTCAGACGAGCCTTGTCAGGAGCCAAAGCGAATAGTCAGACGAGCCTGAATCAAGAACAAGGAAAACAGCAGAGTCAGGAACAAGCCAGGGATCAGGAACCAGGAAGGACGTCAGGCAGCCAGGTAATACACAGGAACTCTCACAAACAGGTCTCAGACAATGCAAAGGCAAAACATACTGAACAGAGGCCCTTTAAATAATAAATGATGACATCACAATTCTGAGACTGCATCCTGTCTCACATGGATGATGCACAACAGTCTGGCCATAAAAGGAAGTGCAGGAAGTGAGCAGCATACCCCACAATGCACCAAGTCAGGAAGAGAGGTGAGTAAAATGGCTGCCAGCAGCACATGGCAAACACAACAGGGAAAAACCCTGACTGTACCCTCCCCTCAACGACCCCTCCCCCCCGGGAGGACAAAAGGCTTATTGGGGAAACAGGCATGGAAGGCACGGAGGAGGGCGGGAGCATGAACATCAGAGGAGGGAACCCAAGAACGCTCCTCCGGACCGTAGCCCCTCCAGTGAACCAAATACTGTACACGGCCCCTGGACATACGAGAGTCAATAATGCTGCTGACCTCATACTCCTCATGGTTGTCAACAAAGATAGGACGGGGACGAGGAAACACAGTGGTAAAATGATTACGAATCAATGGTTTCAAGAGAGAGACATGAAAAACATTGTAGATGCGCATAGCAGGTGGAAGGTCAAGAGCGTAGGCCACAGGATTAACCCGTCGGAGTATTCGAAAAGGACCAACATAATGGGGAGCCAATTTATTGGAAGGCACACAAAGGTTCAAGTTGCAGGAGGACAGCCAAACTCTCTCACCAACCTGGTAGGAAGGTGCGGGCAGACGCCTACGATCAGCCTGGAACTTTTGGCGCTGCTTAGAACGATGAAGGCAATCCTGAATCTGCACCCACGTGGAACGGAGTTACCGGAGATGCTTCTCCAAAGCCGGAATACCCTGAAACATGAATGAATCGGGCAACAAGGATGGTTGAAACCCATAATTCGCCATGAACGGGGATAACTTGGAGGAAGCATTAATAGCACTATTACGAGCAAACTCTGCCCAAGGTAACAGTTCAGACCAATTATTGCGGTGATCTGAGACATAGCAACAGAGGAACTGTTCCAGAGCTTGATTAGACCATTCCGCAGCTCCATTGGATTGATGGTGATATGCTGAGGAGAAGGAAAGCTGGATCCCCATTTGAGCACAAAAGGAACGCCAAAATCTGGAGACAAACTGGCTACCCCGGTCCGACACTATCTCCTTGGGTAACCCATGTAAACGGAAGACCTCCCGGGCAAAAATTGAAGCAAGCTCTTGAGCGGCAGGCAGCTTCATCAAGGGAATGCAATGTGACATTTTAGAAAAACGGTCAACCACCATAAGGATAACAGTATTGCCATTGGAAACAGGGAGCTCGACAATGAAGTCCATGGAAAGATGTGTCCAAGGACGCTCACCATTAGCAATAGGTTGAAGAAGACCCACAGGAAGACGTTAAGGAGTCTTATTCTGTGCACAAACTGAGCAGGAGGCAACATACGCAGCAACATCAGAACGAAGACCTGGCCACCAGAATTGTCGAGTGACAGACCAAATCATTTGGTTCTTGCCTGGGTGACCTGCGGCTTTAGGATAGTGGTAAGTGTGCAAAAGTTTAGTTAGAAGATTCTCAGGAACAAAACACTTACCACTAGGTTTCTCAGGCGGTGCATTGGTTTGTGCAGCCAGGATCTCCTCACCCAAGGGAGAAGTCAAATTAGTATGTATGGTAGCCAAAATATGGTCAGAAGGTATAACAGGAGTAGGTACAGACTCCTCCTTGGACAGAGGCCAAAATTGTCGAGAGAGGGCATCAGCCCTAACATTCTTACTACCAGGCAGGTAGGAGACCACATAATTAAATTGAGACAAAAATAGCACCCATCTGGCCTGTCGGGGCGACAAACGTTTTGCTTCAGATAGATAAGTTAAATTCTTGTGGTCAGTAAGAATGAGCACTGGCACGCTAGTACCCTCGAGAAGATGCCTCCATTCCTTGAGTGCCAAAATTATGGCCAGTAATTCCCTGTCGCCAATTTTATAATTGCACTCTGCTGGAGACAATTTCTTAGAGAAGAAACCACACGGATGCAAGGAACCATCAGGCGTAGGACGTTGAGACAAGAGGGCACCTACTCCAGTTTCAGACGCATCGACCTCAAGAATGAAAGGCAGGACAGGGTTAGGATGAGCCAGAACTGGAGCGGCAGCAAAGGCAGTCTTAAGACTATCAAAGGCCTCAATGGCAGTAGGTGACCAATGGAGTGGATCATTCTCTTTACGGGTCATGTCTGTGATAGGTTTGACCAAGGAAGAAAAGTTTTTAATAAACTTTCTATAGTAATTGGCGAACCACAAAAAACGTTGAATAGACCGAAGACCAACTGGGCGAGGCCACTGCAGAACTGCAGATAATTTGTCAGGATCCATGGAGAACCCTGCAACGGAGATAACATAAAATAGGAAGGTTACTTGAGTCTGATGGAACTCACATTTCTCAACTTTACAAAACAGGCCGTTCTCACGTAGTCTCTGAAGAACCCGTGTAACAACAGAACGATGAGCCTCAAGTGTGGGTGAGTGTATGAGGATGTCGTCTAAGTACACCACAACACACTTTTGCAACATATCTCGTAGGACATCATTAATAAATTCCTGAAAAACAGCAGGAGCATTACATAGGCCAAAGGGCATTACAAGATACTCATAATGCCCGCTCCTCGTGTTAAATGCTGTTTTCCATTCGTGACCCTCCTTAATCCTAACGAGATTGTACGCTCCTCTCAAATCAAGTTTAGAAAAGACCGTAGCTCCCTTGAGGCGGTCAAAGAGTACCGTAATGGGCGGAATAGGGTAAGCATTCTTAATGGTAAGACGATTAAGACCCCTATAATCGATACATGGTCTTAACTCGCCAAACTTTTTCTTCACAAAGAAGAAGCCAGCCCCTGCAGGAGAGCAGGATTTGCGGATGATCCCCCGCGACAAAGCATCAGCAACATACTCCTCCATAGCAAAATTCTCTGCAACAGACAGAGGGTACACCCGGCCCCGAGGAGGAATGGCTCCGGGTTGCAGGTCTATGGCACAATCGTAAGACCGGTGAGGAGGCAACGTACCGGCACACACCTTGTCAAACACGTCTCAGAACTCTCGGTACTCCTCTGGCAATTGTGATACCGAAGAAGTGCACAAGACTTTAACTGGTTTCCGAAAACAAGTGGAAATACATTGCGGGGAGCACAACAAAATTTCGGACCTGCGCCAGTCGAGACTGGGATTGTGCTTTTGGAGCCAGGGATAACCCAGAACAACTGGAAAATGCGGAGAGTTTATCACCTGGAACTGGAGGGTTTCAAAATGGAGAGCCCCAACAGCCATGGACAACGGAGCAGTTTCGTGAGTAACGAGTGCGGGCTGAAGGGGCCTGCCATCAATGGCCTCAATAGCAAGTGGAACAGACCGAGGCAAAACAGGAATGGAGTGCTTTGATACAAAAGCACTGTCAATGAAATAGCCCGCAGCACCGGAGTCAACAAGAGCCTGGGTGACTATGGAGGAGTCCACCTAGGAAAGGACAACTGTGACCAAAGGTTTCTCCTTAAGCGGTTCCGGGGACAAGGATAAACCACCCAAGGTCTGCCCCCGACAGGACCTTAGGTGTGAGCGTTTCCCGGCCATGTAGGACAAGACTTCAAAAGGTGGCCCTGTAACCCACAATAGAGGCAGAGCCCCTCCCTCCTCCTAAAGGCCCTCTCCGCTGTGGAGAGGCGCATGAATCCCAACTGCATCGGCTCAGCAGTACCTGGTGACTCAGGACCAGGAGGCATGGGAGGAGAGGGAGGCATGGGTGGGAATGAACACGTAGGAGACAACGGAACAGGGGGCTTCCGCAAGCGCTCCTTGAAAGAGGGCCTCTCTCTGAATCTGATGTCAATTAGGATAAAAAAAAGACACCAATGCCTCGAGATCCTCTGGTAAATCCCTGGCAGCAACTTCGTCCTAATCGCATCAGAGAGCCCATGAAAGAAGGCGGCAACAAGGGCTTCATTGTTCCAACCTACCTCTGCGGCAAGCGTATGGAACTCAATAGCATACTGAGCAACAGATCTTGCACCTTGCTGAATGGACATGAGTCGTTTAGCAGCAGAGGAGGAGCGAGCCGGAACATCAAATACCCTTCGAAAGGAGGCCACAAATTCAGGGTAATTTGAAATCACGGGTTTATTAGTCTCCCACAAGGGATTAGCCCAGGCAAGAGCTGTGTCAGAGAGTAACGAGATGAGAAATCCCACCTTAGCTCTGTCAGAGGGAAACGCCTGAGGTAACATCTCAAAGTAAATGCCCACCTGGTTCAAAAACCCTCTGCACTGAATAGGATCGCCTCCAAATCGCTGAGGTAGAGGTGCAGAACCGGACATGCTCCTGGTAGGCATAGGTGCAGTAGCGGAACCAGGAGCAGCCATAACTTGCGGGACACTTTGATCCAAATGTGCAGTGCGAGTCAGCAGGGTTTGCCGGGGCTAGTGCAAACTGATCCAAGCGGTGATCCTGTACATCCATCCTGGAAATTATGGCAGGTAAAGGTGGATTATTAGCACCATCAGGATTCATGGCCTTTGCATAATGTCAGGGTGCCAGGAATCAGACTGAGACGAGAAGTGCAAAAATAATCACACCTTTATTAATAGCAAAAAATAATAAAAAGTCTGCAAGTCAAATAACAAGCCAGGAATCAAAACCAGAGCTGGTAGACAGACGAGCCGAGTCAGGAGCCAAAGCGAATAGTCAGACGAGCCGGAATCAGGAACAAGGAAAACAGCAGAGTCAAGAACAAGCCAGGGATCAGGAACCAGGAAGGACGTCAGGCAGCCAGGTAATACACAGGAACTCTCACAAACAGGTCTGAGACAACGCAAAGGCAAAGCATACTGAACAGAGGCCCTTTAAATTATAAGTGATGACATCACAATTCTGAGACTGCATCCTGTCTCACACAGATGATGCACACCAGTCTGGCCATAAAAGGAAGTGCAGGAATTGAGCAGCATCCCCCACAATACACCATAGTCAGGAAGAGAGGAGAGTAAAATGGCTGCCAGCAGCACATGGCAAACACAACAGGGAAAAAACCCTGACAAGGCCAAATCTGAAGAGCCCTGAAAATAGCAAGAAGTTCTAAAATATTGATTGGTAACCTCGCCTCTTGAGGTTTCCAAACCCCTTGTGCCGTCAGAGATCCCCAGACAGCTCCCCAACCTGAAAGACTTGCATCTGTTGTGATCACAGTCCAGGTAGGACGAACAAAAGAGGCCCCTTGATCTATACGATGGTGGTCTAACCACCAAGTCAGAGAGAGTTGAATGTTGGGATTTAAGAATATCAATTGTGATATCCGTGTATAATCCCTGCACCATTGATTAAGCATATAAAGCTGCACCGGTCTTATGTGAAAATGAGCAAAGGGGATCGCGTCCGATGCTGCAGTCATGAGACGTAAAACCTCCATGCACATAGCCACTGAAGGGAAATGTTCGAGACTGAAGGTTTCGACAAGCTGAAACAAAAGTCATGGATACTGAATCTATCTGGAAACCTAAAAAGGTGACCCTTGTCTGAGGAATCAAGGCACTCTTTGGTAAATTGATCCTCCAACCATATCTAGATCTGAAACACACTTCAGAAAATTCTGAGCCTTCACTGGATTTGCTGGAACGTGAGAGAGAGAAAATCTTCTAACAGGAGGTATTACTCTGAATCCTATTCGATACCCTTGAGATACAATACTCTGAATACACTGATTTTGGACAGAATCTGCCCAAATGTCTTGGAATAATTTCAATCTGCCCCCCATCAGCTGAGCATGCAACCTTGGGGGCTGGCTTTGAATTTTTAAAAGGCTTGGGGTTATTCCAACTTGAAGAAAGTTTCCAATTGGAACCAGAGTCTTTGGGGGAAGGATAGGATTTCTGTTCCTTATTCTGTCAAAAAGAACGAAAAAACTATTAGAAGCTTTAGATTTACCCTTAGCTCTTTTATCCTGAGGTAAAAAAACTCCCTTCCCCCCAGTGATAGCTGAAATAATTGAATCCAACTGAGAACCAAATAAATTGTTACATTGGAAAGAAAGAGATAGTAATCTAGACTTAGATACCATGTCAGCATTCCAAGATTTGAGCCACACAGCTCTTCTAGCTAAAATATCTAAAGACATAGATTTAACATCAATTTTGATGATCTCAAAAATAGCATCACAGATAAAATGATTAGCATGTTGAAGCAAGCGAACAATGCTAGACAAATCCAGATCCGTTTCCTGTTGCGCTAGGCTATCCAACCAGAAAGTTGATGCAGCCGCAACATCAGCCATAGAAATAGCAGGCCTGAGAATATAGCCAGAAAATAAATAAGCTTTCCATAGAAAAGATTCAAGTTTCCTATCTAAAGGATCCTTAAAAGAAGTACTAACTTCTATAGGAATAGCCGTACGTTTAGCAAGAGTAGAAATAGCCCCATCAACTTTGGGGACTTTTTCCCAAAACTGTAATCTAGCTGCTGGCAAAAGGATACAACCTTTTAAACCTAGAAGAAGGAATGAAATGAGTACCAGACTTAATCTATTTCTTAGCAATCATATCCGATATAGCATCAGGAACTGGAAAAACCTCAGGAGTAACCACAGGAGGTTTATAAACTGAATTTAAATGTTTACTAGTTTTAATATCAAGAGGACTAGACTCCTCAATATCCAAAGTAACCAACACTTCTTTTAACAAGGAACGAATATACTCAATCTTGAAGAGATAAGTAGATTTGTCAGTGTCAATTTCTGAGATAAAATCTTCTGAATCAGAGAGATCCTCATTAGAGGAGGATATTTCAGTATGTTTTCGGTCATTAAAAAATTTCATCAACTTTATGAGAAGTTTTAAAAGACCTTTAACGTTTATTAGAGGGCGGAAAAGCAGACAAAGCCTTCTGTATTGCATCATTAATAAAAAATGTCATATCCACAGGGATATCATGTACATTAGATGTTGAAGGAACAGCAGATACTGCACTAGTACTTGTCAGTATATGGCCGGGTTATAATACAATATATTTAATAATTATTCTTTAAAATAAACCCCCAATAAAAATGCATATACCAAGACAATAAAATTAATGTAAATTCCTAAATTATTTTTTAATAGTTAAAATTTACACATTGAATTGAATTATATTTGTAGAAAGCCAGACCTGAATCAAACTATACACGTTTAACTATTATAATATGTTATGCAAAGATCATAGAATTTACCTTTAGAACTAGCCTTATTCACAATTGAGTTTCATTAAAAATATCACAATAAGAGACCAAGATATAAGCCACTAACATTCAGAATTATACTTTAAAAATGCTTAATTAAACAATAGAACAATATACACTCTAATTACAACACCAGGAGTTATATAGTTTCTTAATGTAAACAGTCAGTTTAAATGCCAATTTATCTATGTTGAAATAAATTCTTAGTTTACCTACAGTTAAGACAAATTCTAAATATATTTATATATTTGCAAAGATAAATTACTTAGCATACAAAAGACAAGCTTAACACTGTACAGGACTATGAAACACAAGGTTAAAATACAATTTATTCTTTTAGACCTGCTATTTGATTATAATTACTAAATACCTTTGATTTGAATATTACTTATATTTAGCAACCTCTTATACTTTACCAAAAATAACCAAATCGATATTCAGCTTCCAATTTCGATATTCAGCTTCAGGTCCAATTTCACCTCAGAATACAAAAGGAGTATTTTGCATGTGGAGAAGAAAGGGTAGCTATTTTGCTTATAATAGCTGTGTTCAACGCAGCCAATTTCAGTTACCAGTTAGCAGACAGCTCTTACTATCCTATTGCTTGGGGTTTTATCATGTGATATAACCCCACCCCTTTTTGTTCTGTACCATCATTGGTGAATTGGATAGGCCCTTTGGATCTGAGCATGGATTGACCCTGGGAAATTTCATTTTTAACAGTTAAAGGCCTTTAGGTTGTAATACTGGATTTTGGCCATCGGGGCAGCAGACAGAGACAAACGTTTTCATTTTAATTGTTTCTATACAGTAAAAACATTTCTTTAAAAATGTTCATTTAAAATGCCATAATTTCTTTATATTAATAAGTTGCATGTTAAAATACACATGGGTCACACTGTATCATTTTTCTTGATCATTTTAAAGGACAGGGGTGTACTGGAGCTCAAAGCCTAGGGAATAGTGCGTTTGTTAGATCTAGTGTTTGTATATACACTGTATTGTATAGATTTACTTGTATATTAAAGATATATTGTTATTTATGTCCTACTTTGACTGATATATTTATATATTATTCCTCTCTCTTGCATCAGATAATACATCTTTTACTTAGAAACTGATAATTAACACACTGGCCATAAACACATTGCCAATACTATCGTAACCCGCTTTACAATGAGCTAGTCCCTAGTAATTGGGAAATTTTGAGTTTAAAGCCGGAGTGCTTGGACATTGTATTACCATATGAACATTAAGGGTTAAACTGTTTTCTTTTAAATATTAATTTATTTGCCATATTTCTTATACTTTACTCTGAAAATTTGGTAACCAATTCCTAAGAGACTAGATCTAACAAACGCACTATTCCCTAGGCTTTGAGCGCCAGTACACCCCCCTGTCCTTTTTACCCACTTGTGTATTTGGGTCCGTGTATGAGGGACCCTGCTGTACTAGGCTATTAGGGATTCCTTAGCACCACTACTATTTTCTTCCTCGAATCCTGATCATTTTAAAACCACATGTGAATGTATTTCACTTATAATGTATAAATGCGTTTAAACCATATTTTCTATGAAACAATTTAAGGATTATAATATCTTCATCCTGGATTCAATTTCCTTCTTCATCCATACACTCAACATCACATACATGCTTTGAGATCAGCAAATATATGTGGTTTTCACACATTTATATCTACATTGGATTATTATCCCATACAGATTAATATTTCATATCTGTATGTTTCTTTTTAAGTGTATATAACACATAGGATATTATTTAAAATACCAATTATCTGTGTACTTACTAGGTGCCTGAAATGAAAGAAATAATGTTGTTAAAAATGTTCAGTTGAGTATTTCCCTATATTCATATAAAATACAGTGGATTAAACATTGTTATATGGTATTTAAATTATGCAGGCTGTATTTGAACAATGATTTTGAGAGTTAAATGCAAGACATGTGCTTTTGCTTAGCAAATCTTCCCCCAGATGTATGTCTGAGCTTCGTATATTCAAACCGCAGCAGTTATAATTAGTCTTTGCATCTCATTAGGCTTCAAACGAAAAGTTCCAGATACTATGTCTCTGCCATTTCAGGGATTCCTGTAATCCAGGCAATGAAACAGATGTTTCCCCTCTGAAACAACGTAAAGGTTATCTTAATTAGGATATAGGATAAGCGTATATTATGTCTGATCTAAGACCTGGAATATACAGCTATATAGATTGACCATCTCTTATTGAAGTTTTTGCCTTTCTTTGAAGTTACTGTCTGAAATGAATTAGACCAATTGGCTTTTCTAAGATTACTTTGAAAACAATTTCTTTTGATGATTGGGACACAGGCCTGTGCTGTATCCTGTGTATTCAAAAGAAGTGGGTGCTAAATTACACACAGTGACATTTGGAGTTTTACAAATAAAATGAATTATTTGGTGTATATAACCATCTATATATATTAAATAATAATATGTATATACTGTATATATATTATTTAATAACATTCACATATCTTCTGACATACCGATGGAGACATTCTTTGCATGCAAAACCTTATCATGACAACTGTTACATACTACAGCTGGAGATATAATCTCTGATAATTTACAACAGATACACTTAGCTTTGGTAGAACTGTGATCATGCAGCAGGGTTCCAACAGTTGTTTCTGAGACAGGATCAGATTGACAAATCTTGCAAAATGTAAAAGAAATAACAACATTAAAGCAAAATTATTAATTTCCTTATATGGCAGTTTAAGGAATGGGAAAAAATGCAAACAGCATAGCCCTCTGAGCATATAAAAGACAAGAGGCATTGAGGAAGTGGGGTTTAAATAAGCTAAAATTGTTGGTGCCAAGTATGACGCACGACGCATTGATATTGTTTTATGTACTGTTAAAGGGACAGTAAATTAAAGACAAAATTAAACTTAAATGGATTGGATAGAACATGGCATTTCAAACAACTTTCCAATTGTCTTATATTATCCATTGTGCTTAGATCACTCAGTATCCTTTGTTAAAGAGTAATCCTAGGTGAACTCAGTAGCCTGCACATATCTTCAGACAGCAGAGATTGAAAGAACATTTATAGCATTGTTATACAAAGTTACAAACACTGTTGCACAGAGTGCTAAATACACGTGCATGCCCCTAAACTCATATAATATCAGCTGTGAAAGGTATATCTCCCAGCGCTTGGTGTAAGTAGATTCCTGTTAGCTCCTAAAGACTAAGGGCCCCTAGCTTGCCCTAAAATTAAGCATCAGATAGTATATCAAGCTTGAGGAGCGCCTAATGGGTGGTAAGGCAAAGGAAATAGTAACTATTTAATACATATCTATTTTAATAATAACAAATATATACACAAATAGTAATGGATCCATGCTATGTACAAAAATATAAAATAGGGTTAAAATACAAAATTGTATATATGATATACAAGGCTTGGTTAAAATGCAAATGTAAAACAGGATATTATCAATCAATGGTCTAAGAGAGTTCCGTAGAGATCTGTATGAATCTCAAATGAGAAATGGTGGTCAAGATAATGACATGGGATAAATCCGAATAGGTGGGTATGCAAAAATAAATATTGTGATAGTGTCCTACAATACACCTTGAGGGTGAAAAAGTTTAAAAAGGTGAAAAAGTGAAAAAATATATATGTATATATATAAAAAATATAAAAAAATATATAAAAATATAAAATATAAAAATGAAAATGAAATTATATAAAATATAAAAATGATATGTAGAAAAATATATAAAAAGTAAAAATGGAATGGTGACAAAAAAACTTGAAAATAGAAAGAAATGATTGAACTGATGTGATCGTAATCCAATTATACACCCTGGGTTAAGTGGTAATCCTGAATGATGTGAAAGTGTCTTAGTTGTATCCTCAGTGATATGAACTTTAAATAGTGAAAAAAAGGTTTTGGGGAAGATCCGGAGTTATCCAAGAGATCCCTTAGTACATAAATTCTTAGTTCCTGTGAATAAAAAACAACAACAACAACATAGCGTAATACTGCTGTAAACAAATGTGAATAATTAAAATGAAGCTCACTATACGTTATCAATGCGTTTTGGCCCTATTTTAGGCCTTTATCAAGACTATCTCTACATATCATTTTTATTTTTATATTTTATATCATTTCATTTTCATATATATTTTATATATATATATATATATATATATATATATATACACACATATAGATTTTTTCACTTTTTCACCCTCAAGGTGTATTGTAGACACTATCACAATATTTATTTTTGCATACCCACCTATTCGGATTTATCCCATGTCATTATCTTGACCACCATTTCTCATTTGAGATTCATACAGATCTCTACGGAACTCTCTAAGACCACTGATTGATAATATCCTGTTTTACATTTGCTTTTTAACCAAGCCTTGTATATCATATATACAATTTTGTATTTTAACCATATTTTATAATTTTGTGCATAGCATGGATCCATGACTATTTGTATATATATATTTGTTATTATTAAAATAGATATGTTTTAAATAGTTACTATTTCCTTTGCCTTACCACTCATTAGGCGCTTCTCAAGCTTGATATAATATAATATCAGCCTCCTAGGTTTACTCTATAACAAAGGATACCAAAAGAACAAAGCAAATTAGATCATAGAAGTAAATTGTAAAGTTGGGTAAAATTGCTGCTCTATCTGAATTATCAGCGCTTAACTTTCACTGTCAGTTTTGGCTTCTGTCTTTGATGATGTTTTTCTAATTATTCTGTGATATTGTGTTTTTAATTATACAAAAAACTCAAAATACTGGTCTGGATTACAATCACTTTTTATTTGCATGAAAAAACATTGTATATCATTATATAGTAAACAGCAGCATTACATGATATATGCACACAATGGTATAAATATACCTAACACTTGTGCTCTTGATACAAAGGGATTTATCATAGATATAATGTTCCATTTAGTTATAGTAGCCATTTAAATTTAAACATTTCCCTCATTAATTCCTCTGGTATATAACATGTACAATGCTAAGCATCTATTGCTATAAGAAAAGGTTTATCCACATGCTGTGCACGTTAAATATATTGCCCAGATGTCAATCATTTGAGACTGAAGTTCTTGTTTATATAATTCTCTAACACTCTATTCATATAAAGACTCCTTTATTCTGTAAATGTAATTATGTTATCCCCTATGTAAAACAAACGTACAACTCCTAACACCGGCATATTAATAAACAACACTGGGGGTGCTTTGGTGGTGAATTGTTGTGTAAACTGGTCAGTATGAGGACAGATTTGTATATTCCTGTGTGGTGTTTGGATTATATCACATTGATATCAGAGAAACTGAGGTGCACATATATAGAGGAACAAAAGGCAGCAGAAGAGCACTTCCAATCTGAGGCTTTTATAACTGGGATTTAAAAAGTATTATTTACAATATCATCATTTTTTATGCTTCTATTTAGAAATTTTGTCCTCTTTAGGATAATTGTAAAAAGGTTTGTACATTGTGTATATATAAAGTTTATTTTGTGTGTAAATATTTGGTGTTTTGTTATACCAGACTTTAATAAAAACATTTTTTCCACTTTCTAAACATGTGAAAGGTTTCTTCCCTTGTGAATCCTTTCATGAGTTTTCAGACTACTCATGTGTGTAAAACTTTTTCCACACTCTGTACATTTGAAAGGCTTTTCCCCTGTGTGAATCCTTTCATGATATTTCAGATCACTCTTTTGTATAAAACTTTTTCCACACTTTGTACATGTGAAAGGCTTTTCTCCTGTGTGAATCCTTTCATGAGTTTTCAGAAATATCATATGTATAAAACTTTTTCAACACTCTGTACATGTGAACAACTTTTCTCCTGTGTGAATCATTTCATGAGTTTTCAGATGAATCTTTTGTGTAAAACTTTTTCCACACTCCGTACATGTGAAAGGCTTTTCTCCTGTGTGAATCATTTTATGTTTTCTCAGATAACTATTATTTGTAAAAGATTTCCCACACTCTGTACATGTGAAAGGCTTTTCTCCTGTGTGAATCCTTTCATGAGTTTTCAGATAATTATTTTGTGTAAAACTTTTTCCACAGTCTGTACATGTGAAAGGCTTTTCCCCTGTGTGAATCCTTTCATGAGTTTTCAGACAACGCTTTTCTGTAAAACTTTTTCCACACTCTGTACATGTAAAAGGCTTTTCTCCTGTGTGAATCCTTTCATGTTTTTTCAAATTACTCTTTCGTGAAAAGCTTTTTCCACACTCTGTACACGTGAAAAGCTTTTCTCCTGTGTGAATCCTTTCATGAGTTTTCAGATAAACCTTTTCTGTAAAACTTTTTCCACACTCTGTACATGTGAAAGGCTTTTCCCCTGTGTGAATCCTTTCATGAGTTTTCAGACGACGCTTTTCTGTAAAACTGTTTCCACACTCTGTACATGTGAAAGGCTTTTCCCCTGTGTGAATCCTTTCATGTTTTTTCAGAGTACTCTCTTCTATAAAACTTTTTCCACACTCTGTACATGTGAAAGGCTTTTCTCCAGCGTGAATCTTTCCATGAGTTTTCAGACAATCCATTCGTGTAAAACTTTTTCCACACTCTGTACATGTGAAAGGCTTTTCTCCTGTGTGAATAATTTCATGATATTTCAGATGACTCGTTTGTCTAAAACTTTTTCCACACTCAGTACATGTGAAAGGCTTTTCTCCTGTGTGACTCCTTTCATGAGTTTTCAGACGACTCTTTTGTGTAAAACTTTTTCCACACTCTGTACATGTGAAAGGCTTTTCTCCTGTGTGAATCATTTCATGAATTTTCAGACGACTCTTTTGTGTAAAACTTTTTCCACACTCTGTACATGTGAAAAGCTTTTCTCCTGTGTGAATCTTTTTATGAGTTTTCAGATGATCCATTCTTGTAAAACATTTGCTACACTCAGTACATGTGTGTGGTTTCTCACCTATGTGAATTTCTAGTAGATGAGACTTCCATCTTTAATATGTTTTGAAAACTCAGTAAATATGTGTGGTTTATCCTCTGGGATAATAATTTCACTAGATAAGTCATAAATGTTGTCCTCTTGTTTGATGACTAAATTACTCTCTGTGCATAATGATTGCTGCCCAGTTCCTGCCAAATTCACCATCTCCTTTAAATATCTACAGTGATATCCCCAATGTTTGTGAATAGTCATTGGTGTCTAAGACTATTGGAGTTTGCGGTATCATTCTGATGCTTCCTGTAGCGAAGGATAGATATGAACTATTCACGTGTTTGTCTACATAAAAAGAAATAGAATAAAGAAAAATAAGACTGTTTATTCTTTATAATATAATCTCGCACAAAACTACTTATATATTCCTAACTCTTATAAGGCATATAAAAAAGTTTTACTTGAACTGACAATGTACAACTATACATGATAATTTGGTGAGGATAAATATGTAAGAATACCACATCAGACCTTTGATGGGATTACATGATCCTTTTATAGAATTACAAAAGTTAGATGTTCATTTCTATGAGTTAAGTATTGTAAGTGCACCCAGTTTTGGATTGTGCAATTTTCCTTTGTGTATCCAAGTTTCTTTATGTTCAACACTAACCCCTGGTCTCTGTCTAAAACAACATAAAGGGTCCAAGAGAGACCGATATCGCTGAAATAGGAGATTAAAAATGAGGAATACAAACACTAATGTACAACACTAATCAGATATGCTGCAAATATTTTATGTATTGCTTTCATTTTGCTTTATGTATGCAATTATTTTTTCCACCATAAAAATAAATAAAAATAAATTAAATATAATCCATCTCAATAAAAAAACATTTTTTTATACTCGAAAATGTCTTCCATTTCGGATTTTTAAATGTATTTACCTGTAAATCAAATTTAAAAAATATGACATAGAATGTAAACATTACTACATCATAGTAACCTAAATAACTGATTATTGATGAAACCAAGTTATAGGGCCGCATTATACAAGGTGCGTGTGGATAATGTTCTCAGCCAGGGAACAAGTACATCTGTATTCTGGACAAGAGAGGTGGCATCCACCATCCTCATTTAACATTGCACAAGCAACTGCACATACAGTGCTGCCCGGCTCATACTCAACCAGTTGGGTGAGAACATGATGTCTTAATCATCACAAACTAATCATCAGTGTGAGATGTTTTGAGAGGGTAAGAAGCAGTGACCTTGTGATAATCTTTAGCTTTTGGCTGTGGTTGTTCTATTTATATCAACAGTCAAAAACTTTATTAGTTTAATAATACTCACTGGAAAATTAAGCACACAAATCAGTGGTGGTTCTGGGGTGGGGAACACTCACTGGGGGAGTTGTGGGTGTTCCACACATGGGATTAATGAAGGCATAAGTGTAGTTATGAGTGTTCCATGAGCAAGGTCAGGGCAGGGGAAGGTGACGTTGATGGTGCTCTGAGTACAGAACCAGGTCAGGGGGCAAGGTTAGGCAGTTGTTCTATCTAAAACAACAGAGGGGGTAGTAGTATTTTTTACCCTCCTCCTCAGCCTAATGGGGGTTGCTCCTTCTTTATAACTGTCAGTGACACAAATGTTCTTAAAAAATGCAGATATAAATATAATAGTTTATATTTGTTTAAAGGGACAGTAAACGCCAGAATTTTTGTTGTTTAAAAAGATAGATAATCCCTTTATTACCCATCCCCCAGTTTTGCATAACCAACACAGTTATAATAATACACATTTTACCTTTCAGTTCTTTTGACAGACTTGCATTTTTAGCCAATCAGTGCTCACTCCTAGGAGCTTCACGTGCCTGAGCTCAATGTTATCTATATGAAACACATGAACTAACTCCCTCTAGTGGTGAAAAACTGTCAAAATACTTTCAGATTAGAGGCGGCCTTCAAGGTCTAAGAAATTAGCATATGAACCTCCTAGGTTTAGCTTTCAACTAAGAATACCAAGAGAACAAAGCAAAATTGGTAATAAAAGAAAATTGGAAAGTTGTTTAAAATGACATGCCCTATCTGAATCATGAAAGTTTAGTTTTGACTTACTGTCCCTTTAATGGGTGATCTATTCTATTTTCACAATAATTAAAGTCAGCATAATATCTATTTTACTCACCTAACACATATGAGTTCATGCTGATAACTGGCTCCAATGTCTGTGCTCAGGAAGAAGGTTCCCTTATTCACTCGAGTAACATCAATATCTGATATCTCTCAGTGCTCTGGCCATGTCTGTAAAAAGTATATTAAATGGTTTAGACAGATAATAATAAATAATGGTTCTGATTAACTGTACGTATGGTATAATTAAAGGCACACATAACAGTTCATGTGATACAGAGCAGCTGATTAGGTTATTACATATGTGCTATTGATTCAGCACAAGTATTTAGTACAGTTAGCTCAGTGAGTGTTGTAATTAATTGGCCCTTAAATATTAATCTTCCCAGATCTATACAACATAATGGTAGAAAATCTATTTAAGTGGGGCCATATCATATATTTACAAATATATTATAATCTTTATTTTCTATCATTTATATGAAACAATATTTTCTCCTGAAAGAAATATTAAAAAATCAATTGCTTAAATATAAGTTAAATTGGATACTGTGGTATTGGTATTGTACTTCCCACTAATTCTCACTGTCAGACATTTTGTTATGTGCTCCACCCCCAGTCCTTTAACTTCTCTTGGTCAATACTGAGTTATCTTAAATTACACTGCAAGGGGGTGTGGGAGAGATAGGCACTAAAATGTTCATATCAATTGTTATCTTGGCTAGAGTTAAAAAAAACATAAAATTATGCTTACCTGATAAAAAAATTTTTTATTTTTTTTTATTATACTTTTATTGAGGAGAAAAGAAAAACAGTTTACAGGCACAGAATCGGATTACATTATGTGCGATAACATATTTCACAGTAAGAGCATAAAAACCTGAATAGGACATACAAATCATAATGTGATACAGCAAGTCAACTCAATGCACAAATACTGCCTGCATTGTGAAATAGAAAGTAATAAAATAAAATCTCCTGTTTTCTGCCTCCATACCATAACTGAGGCCAAATGGGCCTCCAACATATAGATTATGAAAAGTAACAGGAGGATAGCTTTAATATCAAGCCACTCTTGGATCTTTAGTGTGCTAATGACATCAAACATAAGAGTACTACTTCCATAACACCAATGAGGCCTCTCTCGGACCCCCACCATATGTAGTAAAAGGATTAGTAGGAAGGTTACATTAGTAGAAGGCTGCTTTTGGACCTTTAATATGTTAGTGAAAAACATCAGTTATGGGACTCGCATATACTTCTAGCATATATGGTATATACAAAATGGGCAAACTTTTACTTATATAATAAATTTTGTGACTACTAGCATCAGGCAGTTATACTTGGGTAAAGCTTGGCCCTAGTTGCGATCTTCAAACCAGAGCCAGCAAGATGAGGGTTAAACTCAGTCTTTTATGAGGAAAATCCTCTTCAGTAGATGCAGGGTGAAGAAAAGGAAAGCATTGTGGTCAAATGTCCAAGGATCTATCCACATATTATTATCATAGAATTACCCCACTCCAGTTCTATCCGGCAGGAGTCGGCATCTAGCGCTAGTGAGAGAGAACCGGTCGGTAAACCGGAGGAGGTATGCAAAAAAAGGGAGCAACATAGAAACTGTCCCCCACACCGGCATATAAAGTCCCCGGGGTGTTATGGCTCTGCGTTTGTAACAGTAGGGACTCAGACTTGATGTTCACTTCAGGGGTTGAATTGAAAAATCTTCCTAACGCTGATCGCACAGCTCCTTCTAAGTACAATCGCTGCAGCCCTTCTAAGCTCCGTAGGACCCGGGTTCCGATAGACTGTAGCCTTGTCCGCGATGGGGTATTACCCCTCCGCTGATCCAATGCAATTGGGGTTTCATGTATTTCTCTGGTAGGTCTCCCTACCACATCGTGGCTTAACTCCACAGACTCCTTCCCCGTAGGCAGATTAGCTCCGCCGGCGTCCCTCAGCTCCGGCTCCACACCCACATCGCAAACCAGGCAACTTGTGTCTGCGGTGCTGTCCACACACTGGGAAGGAGATGGCCGACGCCAGGGTCCCAAATCACCGTCAACCTCACATCTATTGGCCGCACATGCAAACTCCTCATCTAGCGGCTCAGGGCAAAAGGCCGCGTGTATGGCTTCAGTGAATGTCTTTTCACAAGTGTCAAGCATGTCGCTGATCTTTTGTAAAAGCAGCTCTGTCATCCTCTCAATGCAGTTGTCTCTCAGAGTGCTCCAAAATTTTTGAACTGTCTCCAGCACAAATGGCTGGCTATACTGACTAATCAGAATAAATGGGGGGGTAGAGAAAGGTCCAGGCCGTAGCTAGGCCTCTGCTGCGCACCTCCTCTAATAAGGTCTGCCTGTGTACGTTGGCACATTAAGTCTCATACATCTGTTTCACAAGTGTTTCTTATCATATATCCCTTAAGTAGAAATAAGATTTGCTGAGCTTAGGAGGGATAAACAGCAGATTTATCAGCTCCAATTTCCCACCGTATCTAAAAGGCTGCCATCTTGGTCGCTGGTCGGACACGCCCCCCCTTACCTGATAATTTTATTTGCATTGTGGGGAGGAGAGTCCACAGCTTTATTCATTACTTTTGGGAATGAAGGAGGAGGAGGCAAAGACACCCCAGCTAAAGGCTTAAATACCTCCCCCACTCCCCACATGCCCCAGTCATTCTGCCGAGGGAACAAGGAACAGTAGGAGAAATATCAGGGTATACATGGTGCCAGAAGAAAAAAAATTAATTTAGGTCTGCCCACCGGAGTTATGGGCAGGAGCCGTGGACTCTCCTCCAAACGATGGAAATAAAATTATCAGGTAAGCATAATTTACGTTCTCCATCCAAATGGGAGGAGAGTCCATGGCTTCATTCATTACTTCTGGGAAACATATACCCTAGCTTTAGGGACACTGAATGAAACTGGGAGGGTAAAAAGGCGGACCCTTAATCTGAGGGCACCACAGCCTGTAGAACCTTTTTCCCAAAAACAGCTTCCACAAAAGCAAAAACATCAAATTTGTAAAACTTTGGAAAAGTGTGTAAGGAGGACCAAGCAGCCGCATTACAAATCTGATCCATAGAGGCCTCATTCTCTAAGGAGGCTTATGTCCTGCTGTATCATAGGCCAGACGGATCAAGCTCCTCAGCCAAAAAGACAAATAAGTAGCAGAAACCCTCTGCCCCCTGCACTTCATTTAGTACAACACAAAAAGAGATGTAGATTGTTTGAAATCCTTTGTAGCCTGAAGATAGAACTTTAAGGCATGAACCACGTCCAGATTATAAAGTATCGTCTCCTTAGACGAAGAAGGGTTAGGACACAAAGAAACGAACCACTATTTCCTGATTAATGTTACGGTTAGACACCACATTGGGAAGAAACCCTAAGCCCGTGCGAAGAACAGCCTTATCCACATGAAAAACAAGATAAGGAAGCTCATGTTGCAAGGCAGCCAGTTCAGATAATCTGCGTGGCAATGCAATAGCCCACAGGAAGAGAACCTTCCAGGACAGAATCTTAATGTCAAGAGAATGCATAGGCTCAAGCGGAACCTTCTGCAAAACCTTAAGGACCAAGTTTAAGCTCCATGGTGTAGCAGACTGTCTAAAGACAGGCCTGATTCTAGACAGATCCTGAACAAAAGATTGAATGTCAGGGAGCTCAGCAAGTCTCCTATGCAACAGAACTGATAACGCCAAAATCTGTCCCTTTAAGGAACTAGCGGCAAGTCCCTTCTCCAAACCGTCTTGGAGAAAAGACAGAATCCTGGATACCTTCACCTTGTGCCAAGTATATCCATGTCTCTCACACCATGACAAGTACATCCTCCACACCTTATGTTAGATGCGACGAGTGACTGGCTTCCTTGCCTGAACTAGAGTATCAATCACACTTTCAGAAAAACCTCTCTTGGCCAAGACTAAGCGTTCAATCCCCACACAGTCAGCCACAGAGAATCGAGATTTTGATGTTGAAACGATGGAAATATGAAAACTAGGCTGAACCCCCAAGGCATTGCCAATGCATCTAACAGCTTTGCCTGGGGGTCCCTCGACTCGTATTGGGGTAGTCTGAACACCATGAAATCTATCTCCGGCGTCCCCCATCTGAGACTAATCTCCGCAAACACCTCAGGGTGAAGAGACCATTCCCCCGGATGGAAGGTTTGCCTGCTGAGAAAGTCTGCTTCACAGTTGTCCACATCTGGAATGTGGATCGCTGAGAGCGAGCAGCTGTGGGAAGTTAAACAACCCCAGAGGGAGCCATGCCTTCAGAGCATTGTAGATCGCTCAAAGTTCTAGGATAGTTATCGGAAGTAGAGACTCCTCCCAAGACCATTTCCCTTGTGCCATCCTCGCACCCCAAACAGCTCCCCATCCCGCCAGACTCACTCCCATGGTCACAATCTCCCAGGATGGTCTCAAGAAGGATGTCCCCATCAGTTGCTCCGGGCGGATCCACCAAGAAAAGGAAATTTATGCTTACCTGATAAATTGATTTCTTCTACAATACGACAAGTCCACGGATTCATCCTTACTTGTGGGATATTATCCTCCTGCTAACAGGAAGTGGCAAAGAGCACCACAGCAGAGCTGTCTATATAGCTCCTCCCTTGACTCCACCCCCCAGTCATTCGACCAAAGGTATAGGAAGAAAAAGGAGAAACTAAAAAAGGTGCAGAGGTGACTGATGTTTGAAAACAAAAATATAATCTGTCTAAAATGACAGGGAGGGCCGTGGACTCGTCGTATCGTAGAATAAATCAATTTATCAGGTAAGCATAAATTTCCTTTTCTTCTACTAGATACGACGAGTCTATGGATTCATCCTTACTTGTGGGATACAATACCAAAGCAACAGGACACAGATGAACGGGAGGGACAAGGGAGGGACAAGACAGATGCCTAAAAAAAAAAAAAAAGACAGATGCCTAAACGGAAGGCACCACTGCTTGAAGAACTTTTCTCCCAAAAATAGCCTCAGAAGAAGGAAAAGTATCAATTTTGTAAAATTTGTAAAAGGTATGAAGGAAGGACCAAGTCGCAGCCTTACAAATCTGTTCAACAGAAGCATCATTTTTAAAAGCCCATGTGGAAGCCACCGCTCTAGTAGAATGAGCTGTAATTTTTTCAGGAGGCTGCTGTCCAGCAGTCTCGTATGCCAAACGGATGATGCTTTTCAGCCAAAAAGAAAGAGGTAGCTGTAGCTTTTTGACTCCTACGCTTTCCAGAATAAACAACAAATAGAGAAGATGTTTGACGGAAATCCTTTGCCGCTTGTAAGTAAAACTACAAGGCACGAACCACGTCCAAGTAATGTAACAGACGCTCCTTCTTGGAAGAAGGATTAGGACACAGAGAAGGAACAACAATTTCCTGATTAATATTCTTATTTGAAACAACCTTAGGAAGGAATCCGGGTTTAGTACGCAAAACCACCTTATCAGAATGGAATATAAGATAAGGCGAGTCACATTGTAATGCAGAAAGCATTCTTCGAGCAGAAGAGATAGCAACTAAAAACAAAACTTTCCAAGATAAAAGCTTAATATCTATGGAATGCATGGGTCCAAACGGAACCCCTTGAAGCACATTTAGAACTAAATTCAAACTCCATGGCGGAGCAACAGGTTTAAACACAGGCTTGATTCTAACTAAAGCCTGACAAAAAGACTGAACGTCTGGGACATCCGCCAGACGCTTGTGTAGTAAAATTGACAAAGCAGAAATTTGTCCCTTAAAGGAACTATCCGATAATCCCTTCTCCAATCCTTCTTGGAGAAAGGACAAAATCCTAGGAATCCTAATCCTACTCCATGAGTAGCCCTTGGATTCGCACCAATAAAGATATTTACGCCATATCTTATGGTAAATTTTCCTAGTGACAGGCTTTCGAGCCTGAATCAAGGTATCAATGACCGACTCAGAGAATCCCCGCTTAGATAAAATCAAGCGTTCAATCTCCAGGCAGTCAGCTGCAGAGAAATTAGATTTGGATGTTGGAACGGACCTTGAATGAGAAGGTCCTGTCTCAGTGGCAGTTTCCACGGTGGCAGAGATGACATTTTCACCAGATCTGCACACCAAGTCCTGCGTGGCCACGCAGGCGCTATCAAGATTACCGAAGCCCTCTCCTGTTTGATTCTGGCAATCAGACGAGGTAGGAGAGGAAAAGGAGGAAATACATAAGCCAGGTTGAACGACCAAGGTACTGCTAGAGCATCTATCAGTACTGCTTAGGGATCCCTTGATCTGGACCCGTAACAAGGAAGTTTGGCATTCTGATGAGATGCCATCAGATCCAATTTCCGGTGTGCCCCATTGACGGATCAATGTCGCAAAAACCTCCGGATGGAGCTCCCACTCCCCCGGATGAAAAGTCTGACGACTTAGAAAATCCGCTTCCCAGTTCTCTACTCCTGGAATATAGATTGCTGATAGATGGCAAGAATGAGCATCTGCCCATCAAATTATTTTGGAAACCTCTGTCATCGCTAGAGAACTCTTTGTTCCCCCTTGATGATTGATATATGCTACAGTCGTGATATTGTCCGACTGGAATCTTATGAATTTGGTCAAAGCCAACTGAGGCCACGCTTGGAGCGCGTTGAATATTACTCTCAGTTCCAGAAAATTTATTGGTAATAGGGACTCCTCCTGAGTCCAAACCCCCTGAGCCTTCAGGGAATTCCAGACTGCGCCCCAGCCCAAGAGGCTGGTGTCCGTCATCACTATGACCCATACTGGCCTGCGGAAGCACATTCCCTGGGGCAGATGATCCTGTGACAACCACCAAAGAAGAGAGTCTCTGGTCTCTAGATCCAAATTTATCCGAGGATATAAATCTGCATAATCCCCATTCCACTGTCTGAGCATGCACAGCTGCAGTGGTTTGAGATGTAAGCATGCAAACGGAACGATGTCCATTGCCGCTACCATTAACCCAATGACCTCCATACATTTCACCACTGATGGCTGAGGAATGGAATGAAGTGCTCGGCAAGAAGTTAGGATCTTTGACTTTCTGACCTCCGTCAGAAAAATGTTCATGTCTACCGAGTCTATCAGAGTTCCTAGGAATGGAACTCTTGTCAGTGGAACTAGTGAAATCTTTTGTATATTCACCTTCCACCCGGGAGTCCTTAGAAAAGCCAACACGATGTCCGTGTGAGATTTGGCTAGCTGGTAAGTTGACGCCTGAATCAAAATATCGTCCAGATAGGGCGCCACTGCTATGCCCCGCGGCCTTAGAACCGGCAGAAGGGACCCTAGCACTTTTGTGAAAATTCTGGGAGCTGTTGCCAACCCGAAAGGGAGGGCCACAAACTGGTAATGTTTGTCCAGGAAGGAGTTTTGAGTGCTATAGTGAAAGTAACATCCGCAGATTTTTTCAGTGGTATGGTACTCACTCTAGCGCTGGTATTACAAGTTTAAAAAAAGATGGCGTTTGCGGTCGTATGGCTGCTTAGAGCTCCATACTGCACCCAAATACCAGTGCAGCTATGAGCTGCTTTTACGTGCTCGTGCACAATTTCCCCATAGACTTCAGTGGGGAGAGACGGCTAAAAAAATGCCTAATACCTGTAAAAACGGAGCTTAAAGATCCGTAACGCAGCCCCATTAAATTCTATGGGGAAACATTTTTTATGTTTAAACCTAACACCCTAACATAAACCCTGAGTCTAAACACCCCTAATCTGCTGCCCCTAACATCGCTGCAACCTACATTACAGTTATTAACCCCTAATCTGCCGTCCCCAACATCGTCGCCACTTACCTACACTTATTAATCCCTAATCTGCTGCCCCTAACATTGTTGCTACCTAACTACACTTATTAACCCCTAATCTGCTGCCCCTAACATCGTCGCTACCTAACTACACTTATTAACCCCCAATCTGCTGCCCCTAACATCTTCGCTACCTAACTACTTATTAACCCCTAATCTGCTGCCCCTAACATCGTCGCTACCTAACTACTCTTATTAACCCCTAATCTACTGCCCCTAACATTGTCGCTACCTAACTACTCTTATTAACCCCTAATCTACTGCCCCTAACATTGTCGCTACCTAACTACACTTAACCCCTAATCTGCTTCCCCTAACATCGTCGCAACTATACTAAAAAGTTATTAACCTCAATCAGCCAATAGGATTTTTTCAACCTTAATTCCGATTGGCTGATATAATTCTATCAGCCAATAGGAATCTAAGGGACGCCATCTTGGATGATGTCATTTAAAGGAACCTTCATTTCAGAAGAAGCCATCAATTGAAGAGGATGCTCTGCGCCGGATGTCTTGAAGATGAAGCTGCTCCGCGTCGGAAGGATGAAGATAGAAGATGCCGTCTGGGTGAAGACTTCTGCCCGTCTGGAGGACCACTTCTGCTTCGTTAAGGACATCTTGCCGCTTGGATGAAGACTTCTCCTGGCTTTGTTGAGGATGGATGTCGGCTCATCAAAACTGTAAGTGGATCTTCGGGGGTTAGTGTGTAATGGGTGGGTTTTATTTTTAGATTAAGGGTTTGGGCCGCATTAGAGCTAAATGCCCTTTTAAGGGCAATGCCCATCCAAATGCCCTTTTCAGGGCAATGAGGAGCTTAGGTTTTTTTAGTTAGGGTTTTATTTGGGGGCTTTGGTTGTGTGGGTGGTGGGTTTTACTGTTGGGGGGGGTGTTTGTAATTTTATTGCGATGTAAAAGAGCTGTTATCTTTGGGGCAATGCTCCGCAAAAGGCCCTTTTAAGGGCCATTGGTAATTTATTGTAGGCTAGGGGTTTTATTATTTTGATAGGGTTATTAGATTAGGTGTAATTAGTTTACTTATTTCATCATTTCTTTTTATTTTGTGTAATTTAGTGTTTTTTGTAATTTAGATAATTTAATTTAATTTATTTAATTGTAGTGTAATGTTAGGTTTAATTGTAAGACAGGTTAGGGTTTTATTTCACAGTTAAATTTGTATTTATTTTAACTAGGTAGTTAATAAATAGTGAATAACTATTTAATAACTAATCTACCTAGTTAAAATAAATACAATCTTACCTGTGAAATAAAAATAAAGCCTAAGATAGCTACAATATAATGATTAGTTATATTGTAGCTAGCTTAGGTTTTATTTTACAGGTATTTAGTTTTAAATAGGAATAATGTAGGTATTAATAGTAATATTTATTTGTAATTATTTTAAAGTTAGTGGGTGTTAGGGTTAGACTTAGGGTTAGGTTAGGTGTTAATAAGTTTAGTATAGTTTCGACGATGTTAGAGGCAGCAGATTAGGGGTTAATAAGTGTAGTTAGGTAGCGATGATGTTAGAGGCAGCAGATTAGGGGTTAATAAGTGTAGTTCGGTAGCGACGATGTTAGGGGCAGCAGATTAGGGGTTAATAAGTGTAGTTAGTTAGCGACGATGGGGTGGCAGATTAGGGGTTAATACATGTAATGTAGGTGGCGGCGATGTCCGGAGCGGCAGATTAGGGGTTAATAATTTTATTTTAGTGTTTGCGGCGGGAGGGCCTTGGTTTAGGGGTTAATATGTAGTTTATGGGTGTTAGTGTACTTTGTAAGACTTTAGTTATGAGTTTTATGTTACAGCTTTGTAGCGCAACACTCATAACTACTGACTTTCAGGTGGCGGTACGAATCTTGTAGTTATCTTTTGTACCGCTCACTTTTTGGCCGGTCATGTAAACACGTAATACCGGCGCTGTGGAAGTCCCATAGGAAAAAGACTTTTTAAAAGCAGCGGTAGTTACGTTGCGTTACGGCCAAAAAGGTGTGCGGGACACCTGTAGCTGCAAGGCTTGTAATACCAGCGGGCATAAAAAAGCATCGTTATGAGCCATAACTATGCCTTGTTACTCCTAACGCACACTTAATGATGCTCCTCCCTTTATTGGTCTCAAGGATTGTGCAACTAAGAGAATTCATATGATATGTGACAGATCTATTGTATTCTATATTATGCTTTAGTTTATTCACATTTATGTGCAGTTATAAGTATTTACATATCATGATGTATGCTGTGATCAATTTATTCTTGCATTTATATAATTGTAATTTTATTATATCCCTTGTAACAGTTTCATATATTGTTATCTAGCTGTAATTGCACACAGAGATGTACTTGCTCTCTATAAGGGCTTATGTGGTATTATTCCCTTTGCACAACTGTGAGGATTTATACATAGTTAAACATAGGACACTCTAACCATTTGTTTTTAACCTATCAAATAGGTTGTCTATGGCCCCTAGCTATGACTAAAGCTTGTTAGCCGAAACACGTAAGCTGACATTTAGGGACTTCTGTCCTAACCTCTGGTGCTTTGGAGAGTGCCTCCGCTTTTTAACATTTGAATTTCAATAAACTGAACTTTTTAAAGGGACAGTCTAGGCCAAAATAAACTTTGATGATTCAGATAGAGCATGTAATTTTAAACAGTTTTCCAATTTACTTTTATCACCAATTTTGCTTTGTTCTCTTGGTATTCTTAGTTGAAAGCTTAACCTAGGAGGTTCATATGCTAATTTCTTAGACCTTGAAGCCCACCTCTTTCAGATTGCATTTTAACAGTTTTTCACCACTAGAGGGTGTTAGTATTTCATATAAATAACACTGTGCTCGTGCACGTGAAGTTATCTGGGAGCAGGCACTGATTGGCTAGACTGCAAGTCTGTCAAAAGAACTGAAAAAAGGGGCAGTTTGCAGAGGCTTAGATACAAGATAAATAATCACAGAGGTTAAAAGTATATTATTATAACTGTGTTGGTTATGCAAAACTGGGAAATGGGTAATAAAGGGATTATCTATCTTTTAAAACAATAAAAATTCTGGTGTAGACTGTCCCTTTAACGTCAGTCTTTATCAACCCATCTTTCTTCTCCAAAATGTAACTCATTATTATTTATTTTTGTTTCAATTTGTTTTTATCTTTCAGTTCCCTAGCAGTGTCTGTAAAAATTTATCAAAGGGATATGAAGCCCAAACATTTTTGTCATTCAGACAGAGCAAATCATTAAAAAAAAATCCAATTTACTTCTATTATCAAATTTGCTTAAAGGGACACTGAACCCAAAATTTTTCTTTCGTGATTCAGATAGAGCATGAAATTGTAAGCAACTTTCTAATTTACTCCTATTATCAAATTGTCTTCATTCTCTTGGTATCTTTATTTGAAATGCAAGAATGTAAGTTTAGATGCCGACCCATAATTGGTGAACAACCTGGGTTGTTCTTGCTGATTGGTGGATAAATTAATCCACCAATAAAAAAGTTCTGTCCAGAGTGCTGAACCAAAAAGAAACGTAGATGCCTTCTTTTTCAAATAAAGTTAGCAAAAAATAAAGACAATTTGATAATAGGAGTAAATTAGAAAGTTGCTTAAAATTGCATGCTCTATCTGAATCACAAAAGAAAAAGTTGGGTTCAGTGTCCCTTTAATTCCCATGATATTCTGTGTTGAAGAGATATCTAGGTAGGCATCAGAAGCACTGCATGACAGGAAATAGTGCTGCCATATAGTGCTCTTGTAAATGGATAACATTCTTGCAAAACTGCTGTCATATAGTGCTCCAGAAATGGGTCGGCTCCTAAGCATATGTCCCTGTTTTTCAACAGAAGATTCCAAGAGAGCAAACACTGATAATAGAAGAAAATTAGAAAGTTGTTTAAAATCGCTGCTCTATCTGAATGATGAAAGAAAACGTTTGAGTTTCCTGTAACTTTAAATGGTTTAAAGAGCTAACAGTAAATAATGGTTGTGATTAAGTGTACAGATGTTATAATTAAAGGGACGCATAACAAGTCATGTGATACAGATCGGCTGAGTCCCTGTGCTTAAGGTATTACATATGCGCTGCTGATTCCCCACAAGCATTTAGTACAGTTAGCTCTGTGTGTTTTACAGTTTTCCCAGAGCTTTACACTATAAGCTCAGGAGCAGACAATCTATTTATAAGTGGCACAAACCACAACCTTACAAATATAATCATTTTATTCTATCATTTATATAAAAGCACTGACACATAACAAGTCATGTGATACAGATCAGCTGATTCCCTTTGCTTAGGGTATTACACATGCGCTGCTGATTTAGCACAAGCATTTAATACAGTTAGCTCTGTGTGTGTTACAGTTTTCCCAGAGCTTTACACTATAAGCTCAGGAGCAGACAATCTATTTATAAGTGGCACAAACCACAACCTTACAAATATAATCATTTTATTCTATCATTTATATAAAAGCACTGACACATAACAAGTCATGTGATACAGATCGTCTGAGTCCCTTTGCTTAGGGTATTACATATGCGCTGCTGATTGCCCACAAGCATTTAGTACAGTTAGCTCTGTGTGTGTTACAGTTTTCCCAGAGCTTTACACTATAAGCTCAGGAGCAGACAGACAATCTATTTATAAGCGGCACAAACCACAACCTTACAAATATATTATAATCATTTTATTCTATTATTTATATAAAAGAGCAGCACTTACGAGACATCCCAACTCTCCCGGAAGTTCTGGGAGTCTGCCGCATTGAAATAGTGGCTCCCTGACACCCGCAAATTAAACACAAGATCCCGGAAAGAGCAGTGCCAGATAAAATAAAGTTTGTGCCTGCACTTTTCATGTCTACCTGTAGGTGTCACTGTTCCATTATAGCTCAATGTAAATTGTTACTGCGTTCATCTCTGGACTTAATTTCTCCCACTTCCTGAACTCTAGTGTGGTGCGAGCCATAGCAGACCTGATGCAGGTGAGATGTGCAGACTCCCATACTGTAGATTGTGACAGACTCCCATGCTGTAGATTGTGACAGACTCCCATGCTGTATATTGTGACAGACTCCCATGCTGTATATTGTGACAGACTCCCATGCTGTATATTGTGACAGACTCCCATGCTGTATATTGTGACAGACTCCCATGCTGTATATTGTGACAGACTCCCATGCTGTATATTGTGACAGACTCCCATGCTGTATATTGTGACAGACTCCCATGCTGCATATTGTGACAGACTCCCATGCTGCATATTGTGACAGACTCCCATGCTGCATATTGTGCCAGACTCCCATGCTGCATATTGTGCCAGACTCCCATGCTGCATATTGTGCCAGACTCCCATGCTGCATATTGTGCCAGACTCCCATGCTGCATATTGTGCCAGACTCCCATGCTGCATATTGTGCCAGACTCCCATGCTGTATATTGTGCCAGACTCCCATGCTGTATATTGTGCCAGACTCCCATGCTGTATATTGTGCCAGACTCCCATACTGTATATTGTGCCAGACTCCCATGCTGTATATTGTGCCAGACTCCCATACTGTATATTGTGCTAGACTCCCATGCTGTATATTGTGCCAGACTCCCATGCTGTATATTGTGCCAGACTCCCATGTTGTATATTGTGGCAGACTCCCATGCTGTATATTGTGGCAGACTCCCATACTGTATATTGTGCCAGACTCCCATGCTGTATATTGTGCCAGACTCCCATGCTGTATATTGTGCAGACTGCCATACTGTATATTGTGCCAGGTATTACATATGCGCTGCTGATTCCCCACAAGCATTTAGTACAGTTAGCTCTGTGTGTTTTACAGTTTTCCCAGAGCTTTACACTATAAGCTCAGGAGCAGACAATCTATTTATAAGTGGCACAAACCACAACCTTACAAATATAATCATTTTATTCTATCATTTATATAAAAGCACTGACACATAACAAGTCATGTGATACAGAGCAGCTGAGTCCCTGTGCTTAGGGTATTACACATGCGCTGCTGATTCAGCACAAGCATTTAGTACAGTTAGCTCTGTGTGTGTTACAGTTTTCCCAGAGCTTTACACTATAAGCTCAGGAGCAGACAATCTATTTATAAGTGGCACAAACCACAACCTTACAAATATATTATAATCATTTTATTCTATTATTTATATAAAAGAGCAGCACTTACGAGACATCCCAACTCTCCCGGAAGTTCTGGGAGTCTGCCGCATTGAAATAGTGGCTCCCTGACACCCGCAAATTAAACACAAGATCCCGGAAAGAGCAGTGCCAGATAAAATAAAGTTTGTGCCTGCACTTTTCATGTCTACCTGTAGGTGTCACTGTTCCATTATAGCTCAATGTAAATTGTTACTGCGTTCATCTCTGGACTTAATTTCTCCCACTTCCTGAACTCTAGTGTGGTGCGAGCCATAGCAGACCTGATGCAGGTGAGATGTGCAGACTCCCATACTGTATCTTGTGCAGACTCCCATGCTGTATATTGTGACAGACTCCCATGCTGTATATTGTGCCAGACTCCCATGCTGTATATTGTGCCAGACTCCCATGCTGTATATTGTGCCAGACTCCCATGCTGTATATTGTGCCAGACTCCCATGCTGCATATTGTGCCAGACTCCCATGCTGTATATTGTTCCAGACTCCCATGCTGTATATTGTGCCAGACTCCCATGCTGTATATTGTGCCAGACTCCCATGCTGTATATTGTGCCAGACTCCCATACTGTATATTGTGCCAGACTCCCATACTGTATATTGTGCTAGACTCCCATGCTGTATATTGTGCCAGACTCCCATGCTGTATATTGTGCCAGACTCCCATGTTGTATATTGTGGCAGACTCCCATGCTGTATATTGTGGCAGACTCCCATACTGTATATTGTGCCAGACTCCCATGCTGTATATTGTGCCAGACTCCCATGCTGTATATTGTGCAGACTGCCATACTGTATATTGTGCCAGACTCCCATACTGTATATTGTGCCAGACTCCCATACTGTATAGCTATAAAATGGTTACATAGATATTTATACATGCAAGGTTAAGCTTTTCTTTAGATGGGTAATCCCCCCACATACTTTTTGTGATAACATTTCCAACTATTTCATAATCAGAGCACTGAGGAATTCTGAATTGGGACAGGGGGAATGGTTGGGGGGGGGGGGGCACCTCCCTAAAATGAGTTATTTCGGGTTGGGATGTCTGACTTACACATAACAAGATTTTATCCTGCAAAGAAATGTTACATAAGAGTTGTTTAAGTGTAAGTTAATCTAATTAATCTAATCTAAGTATTAAGCTAATACTGCAGTATTGGTATTATCCTTCCTACTAATCTCAGATTGTATTTGTCTTGTGCTCCACCCCCAGTCCTTTAACTTCATCTGGTCAGTACGGAGTTGTCTTAAATCACAATGCAAGGGGGGGTGTGGAAGAGACAGGCGCTAAAATATTAGTTTTCAATTGTTTCTAGCATAGAGTAAGAAAAGGAAGACTTTGGGCAGTAAAAAAAATTCCTGCGATCGCGAAAACACAGCTAGCTTTAAGCTTTTTGTGCTCGTCAGGTTGCGCTGGTATTACAGGCTCCCAAAAATTATTGTATGCTAATGTTAACCAAAAAAGCACAACAACCTTAACTTGAGTTTTTGTGTGCGTGAGCATGTATTCCCCCATAGAGATCAATGCAGACAAAAAAGTGAAAAAAATAACACCCTACCATAAGACCCTAGCCTAATAACCCCTAAACCACCATACCTGCCACAACGCAAACAATCTAGATAAACTCTTAACCCCTAAACCGCCACCCCATAACACAAATGATCTAAGTAAATTATTAACCCCTAAACCACCACCCCTGCAAAGCAAATTATCTAACCCTTAAATGACCATACCCCCACATTTCAAACTATCTAAATAAACTATAAACCCTTAAGCCAACAACCCCCCTCAACGCAAAGTAATAAACTAACATCTAAATTATGCTAACCTGATCATTTCATTTTCTTCCGTTGGAAAGAGTCCACAGCTGCATTCATTACTTTTGGGAAATAAGAACCTGGCCACCAGGAGGAGGCAAAAACACCCCAGCCAAAAGCTTAAATACTCCTCCCACTTCCCTCATCCCCCAGTCATTCTGCCGCAGTAGAAGAAATATCAGGGTGAAAAGGTGCCAGAAGAATAAAAATAAAGACGCCCCACATAAAAAAAACGTGGGGGGAGCTGTTGACTCTTTACAACGGAAGAAAATGAAATTATCAGTTAAGCATAATTTATATTTTTCTTCCTAATTGGAAAGAGTCCACAGCTGCATTCATTACTTTTGGGAAAACCATACCCAAGCTAAAGAGGACACTGAATGCCAAAATGGGAGGGTACAATAGGTGGCCTATTCTGAGGGCACCGGGCCTGAAAACCACTACCCAACAAAAACCCAGCTTCGTCCGAAGCTGAGAAAACTTTGAAAAGGAAAAGCCCCAAGGACACTGACCTGCAGATAGTCCAAAAACCTAGCTAGAGACCGTATGTAGGTGGCGGCGATGTTAGGGGCAGCAGATTAGGGGTTAATAACTAGTGATGTCACGAATAGTTCACCGGCGAATAGTTCCCGGTGAACATAGCATGTTCGCGTTCGCAGCGGCGGGCGAACATATGCGGTGTTCGATCCGACCCTGTATCTCACAGTCTGCAGACACATTCCAGCCAATCAGCAGCAGACCCTGCCTCCCAGACCCTCCCAGCTCCTGGACAGCAGCCATTTTAGATTCATTCGGAAGCTGCATTGTTAGTGAGAGGAGGGACAGTGTAGCTGCTGGTTATTTAATAGGGAAATTGATAGCTAGGCTAGTGTATTCAGTGTCCACTACAGTCCTGAAGGACTCATCTGATCTGCACCCCAAAAAGCCCTTTTTAGGGATAGAACATAATTTTGTTTTTATTTTATTTTTTCCTGTGTAATCTAATTGCAGTTGCCTGCCTGCCAAGCCACTTGCCCAGTGCCACCACTCATATCTGGTGTAACAGTAGTGTAAATTTAAAAAAAAAAAAAAAACTTTTTTGACTGTGAAACATCAGTCTGCTTGTGTAATCTAATTGCAGTTGCCTGCCTGCCAGTGTGTATGCCAGGCCCACTTGCCCAGCGCCACCACTCATATCTGGTGTAACAGTAGTGTAAATTTAAAAAAAAAAAAAAAAAAAAAAATTTTTTGACTGTGAAACATCAGTCTGCTAGTGTAATCTAATTGCAGTTGCCTGCCTGCCAGCGTGTGTGCCAGGCTCACAGCGTATACTGTGCCCACTTGCCCAGTGCCACCACTCATATCTGGTGTAACAGTAGTGTAAATTAAAAAAAAAAAACTTTTTTGACTGTGAAACATCAGTCTGCTTGTGTAATCTAATTGCAGTTGCCTGCCAGCGTGTGTGCCAGGCTCACAGCATATACTGTGCCCACTTGCCCAGTGCCACCACTCATATCTGGTGTAACAGTAGTGTAAATTTAAAAAAAAAAAATTTGGGACTATGAAACATCAGTCTGCTTTTTTGTGTCAGGCTCACAGCGTATACTGTGCCTACTTGCCCAGTGGCACCACTCATATCTTGTTTAATAGTAGTGTAAGTGTACATTTAAAAAAAAAAAAACATTTTGGACTGTGAAACATCAGTCTGCTTTTTTGTGTCAGGCTCACAGCGTATACTGTGCCCACTTGCCCAGTGCCACCACTCATATCTTATCTGACAGCCACTTGTGTTTCAGCCAAATGTCCATCGGCCAAATGTCCGTCGACTAAAAGTCCAGCCACGATTGCACGCACAGTGCCCCAAATTTGAAGTAGGAGGACCGACCAAGCATCTTTTTCCATCTCCCGGTTCCTAAAATCCATGCCATATACACGTCCCATGATAGGGGACGTAACAGGGATTAAACTGATAAGAATAGTACTACTTAACACACCACTCAAATCTGGTGGCACAGTAGATTGCACGCGCAGTGCCCCAAATTTGAAGTAGGAGGACCGACCAAGCATTTTTTTCCATCCCCCGGTTCCTAAAATCCATGCCATATACACGTCCCCTGGTGCCGCAACTGCCTCTGGGAACCTTATCATGGGTCCCAGACCGCACGTCTTGTAATTCTCTGTCTGGGAAATTATCTATCAAATCTATCTATTTATCTATCAAATCTATCTATCTATTGTGTCTATCAAATGTATCTATTGCATCTATTGATCTATCTAATCTATGTATCTATCTATCTATCTCGTGGCCGGACTGTTATCTGACAGCCACTTGTGTTTCAGCCAAATGTCTGTCTGCCAAATGTCAGGCCACGATTGCACGCGCAGTGCCCCAAATTTGAAGTAGGAGGACCGACCAAGCATCTTTTTCCATCTCCCGGTTCCTAAAATCCATGCCATATACACGTCCCCTGATAGGGGACGGAACAGGGATTAAACTGATAGGAATAGTAATACTTAACACACCTTATAATAACGCAGAGAGATGCAACGCAGATAGAGGAGTCTGAAGAAGAGGAGTCAGAGGAGGAAGGTGGCTTTAAGGAGGTGGAAGACCAAACACAGCAGGCGTCCCAGGGGGCTTGTTGTCACCTTTCGGGGACCCTTGGTGTTGTACGTGGCTGGGTGGAGGAAGAGACCTTCAATGACAGCAGTGAGGACAAGGAACGGGACATGGCTAGCTTGGTATCCAACCTTGTACAAATGGGGAGTTAGCGGTTGTGCAAATGGACTGTTTGCGGTTGTTTGCGGTGCGTTAAACGAGGAGTTTGGTCTGTCACTGTGAAGCGGGCGTAACCCTTACACTACCTGATCGATACAACATCATACCTGATGTTTTAAAGCACGTTATTCCAAACAATTTAGGAATGTTAGGCGATTTATGCCCTTTATGGATTAAAACCAGACTCTGCATCAACTATGTAATTTTACGTGGGAGTTTTGCCATGGATCCCCCTCCGGCATGCCACAGTCCAGGTGTTAGTACCCTTGAAACAACTTTTCCATCACTATTGTGGCCAGAAAGAGTCCCTGTGGGTTTTAAAATTCGCCTGCCTATTGAAGTCAATGGCAGTTCGCCCGTACGCGAACATTTGCGGAAGTTAGTGTACGCCGTTCGCGAACGGAAAATTTTAAGTTCGCGACATCACTATTAATAACTTTATTTAGGTGTTGGTGATGTTTCGGGTGGCAGATTAGGGTGTTTAGACATGGGGTTTATGTTAGGGTGTTAGGCTTCACGTTCCACAATCGCAGATGTTAGCCTTCTTTTTTGCCGGCTCTCCCCATTGATGTCTATAAGGAACTCGTGCACAAGCACGTTAAAGCAGCGCTTATTTTCGGTGCGCTATGGAGCTCAATACACATGGAGCCTGCTTTTTTAAAACTTTTAATGGCAGCGCTATAGGGGGTGAAATAACGCCGCTTTTGTTGCGGTCGTTAAAATCCCTATAACGCTCAAAACTCGTAATCTAGCTGAGTATTATCTGAGAATACACAAATAGATAAGGTAGAATATGACAATCAGCACAAGGTGTGTAACTGAAAGGACTGGAAGATGGGGTAGATAAGGTAAGAAGGGAAATAGGGAAGGATAATGTTTAGGGGACTATAGAGCACAGAGGCAGTAAATGACTCAAGGTGCTATTAGACACAATGGGGTCGATTTATCAAAGGCTTTCGCCAGCCTTTGAGCCAGCCTATTTAACAAGCAGCAGTCATCAGACCGCTGCTTCCCTAACCTTTCGCCACCTCGATTGTGGCAAAATTCAGTCTCTACGGTTTAGTCCGACTGGGGAGATTGACAGCTCTGGCCCGCGCGTGATTGGCTGTACGCGGGCAGGGGGCGGGATTGCACACGAGCACAGAACAGCGCTCGCGTGCAATGGTAAATTCCTCCTGGAAAATTCACCCCACCAGAGGCAAGCTGCGGCAGACAGGGGCACGTATATGCGCCCCTGTCTGCCTCAGCTTGATAAATCGACCCCATTGTCTGTACCTGATCACATATAACAGCCATTGGCACTAAAATAGCATTGCTTTCTCTTGTCTCATTTATACTAATAAAGGGAAGGTGTAAAGCTACACAATATACAGGGCACTACACAACCGGCTGAATGCTGCTGTAAACACAATATAGTAACACATTTGTACATAATAAATTATTTGCAAGAGATCTGCTAAACTAGATTTTTCTTCCTAATTGGAAAGAGTCCACAGCTGCATTTATTACTTTTGGCAATTAAGAACCTGGCCACCAGGAGGAGGCAAAGACACACCAGCCAAAGGCTTAAACACTCCTCCCACTTTCCTCATCCCCCAGTCATTCTTTGCCTTTCGTCCCAGGAGGTTAGCAGAGAAGTGTCAGAATTTGTTTTGTCTCTTATGGAGGGTAGTATTCTTCGACATGGGATGGGAGTTTTAAGTAATCCTGTAAGTCTCTCAGTGAGGGCCTGGATGAAAGTTAGAGTCCGGAGATGCAGGGAGAGTCTTTCTGCAAAACCATCCCGTCTCATGTTAACAGCTCCTCAAGCAATCAGCGTTGACGAACTTTGCTTCGCTGCCTGCTTTCTTCTCTCAAGTCCATGTCGGAGGCGATGCCATTATCCATCACACTTGAAGGGCAGTGTTCCTGTTCCACGGCGTAGATTCCGGTAAGATCATTTCATTTTATTTCTTCATGAATTTACTGTAATACAAATGTTTTCCGGAGAGGCTACCACCTTGTGGGACTAACTTTAACATAAGGGTCTCAGTGAGGCTCCTTTTGTATCTTGGAATCAAGGGTTAATATCTCCTGAGGGGGATTATTGAACTGGGGGGGTTTAATCATGTTTGTTATGTGATAAAATCTGCTTATGTGTAGTTTTAACTGGGCTCATGGCTTAGAAGATAAAGGCCTTTGGAAGTGACGCAACCTTAAGGACTGTACGGTTCACCTTGTGACCGGGCGTGATTACATTCTGGTCTTCCATTTCCACATTCCTGACCGTGTGGTGACAGAGAAATTCTAGTTCGCAGGGGTCTGGTTCTTGGAGGTGGTGAGTGCCCCAGTCATTGTGGGTGTCAATTAGTTTTGTTTCTTATAGTCCATTTTTGCATATTCTCTAACTAGTTATGGAGGATTCTGATGCTGAGACTGTTCAATATTCAGATTCTTTGTCCTGTGGTGAATCCGGATTGGCCTTGTTGACACATGTCAATCAGTTATGTTCTGTATGCCGTATTAGAGCGCCTTGTTCCTAGGGCTCGGGGAATCAAGGGTCCGCTGAGCCATCCGCCTCTGGGGGCCTTGTCCTCCGAGAGGCGAGGTCCCCACTGCTCCCTACTACTACACATGCGGGTAACCCAGATTATGATTATTCCTCCGTGCAGGGTGGGTTGTTCCCCCCCCCCCCCCCCCTGGAGGTTGCAGCACTTTTTCGCTTTCACATACTTTTGGCGATTGTTAGTCTCCAAAGTCCAGATGTTTATTTGCGATTGTGCTTGTGTCCCGGGTCTACCGGCCTTGGGAGGGCCTTTGCAGTTCCCTGCGGGTGCAGCTGTCCCTGAGTGTTGTGTTTTTCATTTCAGACTGGCGCTTCTTAGCGTTTTACTCAGACACTTTTTTGAGTTGTTCGAGGATCCTATCCTTAATGGATACGGGAATCTGCAGTCTTCCTCTTCGAATGGCTCACCTCATTAAACAGGAGGGGATGAAGTAATCCTGATTGTCCATTCCTTGAAATCTTTCCCAGTTATGTTGGAAGAACAGGGTTCCGTTTGGCTGGTCCTGCGGGGGGGCCTGTTTCTTCTTGGGCGTTAACCTACGGGTTGCCTTTTATTTTATTTTTTCCGGTTAGGATATCTTTTATTTGTTACTTCTGTAGAAGTTTGTTGGGGACATGTTAATCCTATGTGTGTCTGTTATTCCTTCTTCCCCTTTGAGGGAGGATTTATGTAGCTTGACAGTTAGGACCCTGTCTGCAGGCTGGTCCAGTTTGAGTTTCTGTCTCGTGGCTGTTCCGACACGTGGCGTGGTTTCTACCTGGCTGGTCCGGTCAAAGTGCAGAGTGCTCATATTATCATTTGTGTTCTTAATTTGTTTTACAAAATTCAGCTGAGCATTCTAGAGGACCTGTGGGTCCGTGAGGCAGGAAGGATTGTCTCAGTCCTTATTAGCCTTCAATCTGGTTGACTGGGTCAGTGGAGTTCCGCTGCATCACTCTCTCTTGCGTCTGGTATTATCGGACCCTAGAGTTTCCTCCCCGACGTAGTGGAGGGTTGGAGGGCTTAGCGCCCTCTTACCGCCGATTTGAACGGTTTGACCTTTTTGAGGCTCTGGGATTGTCCCTTTTGGACTTGGTCCTACAGCAGCTAGTAGTTTGATGGGTAATTTAGCTGCCTATCAGCAGATGGTTTGCAGAATGCAACCAACTGCAGCTTTTGCACATTGATTGTGTACCGTCTAGCTGTTTTTAGACCTTTTGGTCTTCCCCCGTTGTCTCCATGTGGGTTAGGTCTCCTTTTAGGGAACTGGGTTCCCCTCCGGGAGATGGTTGTTCCCTGTTAGGGACACTGGGCGTGGTCTCCTTGGGCTCATCTTGGGGTTCTTACCGGAGCTGGGGATGCTTTGTGTCCTTTTCTCTCCGAGATCCTCTGATTGTATGGAGGTGATGTGGAGACCATCCTTTGGCCTCGAGGTATCCCCTTGCTTTGTTGTCCTGCGGCTGTTTGAGAGTCTATGGGCTCTATTGTCGTTGTATGACTTAACACCTTAGCTCCTTTGAAGCATTGGACTTTGGCAAGGAGTGGTCTCTTCCTTGGGTCGAGACTTGGAGTTAACTCGTTATCCGGGTTGTTCTGGATATTGCATTGCTATCTCTCTGTGGTCTGTTTTTTATATCAGACGGGATATTAAGTTCTCGGATATTGTTTGTTTAAACAATTGGGGGCTCTGACCTGTTTTCTCCCTGGTGCTTCCGGTTGCTGATGTTTTGCTCGGCGTTTTTGCTTGGGGATCCTGTTGGAGGTTGTTACCAGACTTTTTGGCTCTAGGGTTGGTTCGGGGTTCCCCAATTCCTGGGAACATGGGCAATGTCCTTTTACTTGGACAAATTGACCTGGTCATGGTTGGCCAGGTTTTCTGAGTGCAGATGATCGTTGGGCTTGACTTACGCCTTTATGGCAGGTTTCCCTTGGTCAGCTTGCTGTAGTAACCTTATGGATTCTCTGCTCTGCAGGAGAATGGGTTTGCAGTGTCACTGCTGCAGCTATTGCACATTGGATGTGCGTTAGCGAGCTAATTCTTTAGGGGGATTCCTTCCAAGTTCATCGGCGTTGGAGATTGATCTCTCCTTTAGCCTGTGGCTTTGTGTCTTGTGGGCAGGTGCTCTGTCTTTCTGGCCCCATCCCCTTTCTTAGGGTAGGGCGCTTATTCTCCTTCTTATAGAGGTGTGGTCCTTTTTCTTAAGGATTCTCCTGGATTCAGGAGGTTGGAACTGAAAGTTAACCTTTCAGAAAGGGGTGTTTCTCTTTGGGTTTTTATGTTCCATCTGGAGTCTTGCTGGCTCTGTGTAGAGACTATGTTGGGCCTTTTGTTAGATTCTTTTGGGTCTAGGGACTTGTCGTCTGTTTCTAAGGAGTCGGGTTGGCACCCGTGCTCTGTTGGGATGGCTGTGGCCATTCTTCCGCTCATTTTTGAGCTGGTGTTGGGGTTCTTCTGTTTCCCTGTTTCAGACCTGCCAATGCTTGGGCTGGCCCGGCTGGGAGTGGGTTCTGAGATGCGTTGTCATCTTCAGGATCTAGGTTGGCATAGAAGCTAGTTTCCTGGGCTTAGAAGCAGAAGGTCCAGGGTTATAATCCACCTTCGGCATCTGGGTGTAACCTCTCTTTCTTGGGGGTGCAGTGGGCCTCATTGAAGTTATGTGCGTCCCCTTTTGAAGACTTGTGTGTAGGTATGGCGGCTTAGATTGCCTAGAGTGTACCCTCTGTCTGGGAGTTTTTTTTGCAATTTGCTCTCTTGTGGCCGCTTTTTACTTCTCAGCAAGTATTCTTATTTGTCATCCTGATGATGGCTGCATGTTCTTGACTCAGGGTTTTTCGTCTGGGTCTGTTACATGTTTTTTGTGTCTGAATACTTCAGTATTCCAAGTTCTGACGATGTGAGGACTCTGTCTTCAGTTGTCTTTCGGTGCTTATGCATGATGTTGATGCTGAGAGAAGGATTTCTCTGTTCGGATGCCTGGTCCTAAACCTCTGGTTTCTGCTTGGTCTGGGCGTAGCCTCCCCTTGTCTGTCTGGACCCATTTGGGTCTTTGTGAGCTGGGCTCGCTATTGGATGTTTTACTTTTATGGATTTTGTGGTCGCCTTTCTGTTTCCCTTCAGTTCTTCCTTGCCCTATCCCATGGGGAGTTTAGGCTGGTGTTCCCCCTCATTAGTGAGGGGTGAGTGGTAGGAGGGACCGACTGTTGGGCAACGGTGTCTCCTGGAGGACAGTTGGCTCAGTTGAGTCCGATTTTGCAGTCTCTAGCTAGGCTTCAGGACTGTCTGCGGGTCACTGTCCTTGGGGCTTTTCCTTTTCAAAGTTTTCTCGGCTTCGGACGAAGCAGGGTTTTTGTTGGGTAGTTGTTTCAAGCTTGTAGCCCTCAGAATGGGACGCCTATTGAACCCTCCTGTTTTGGCATTTATTGTCCTCTTTAGCTTGGGTATTTTTTTCCCAAAAGTAATGAATGCAGCTGTGGACTCTTTCCAATTAGGAAGAAAAACATAAATTATGCTTACCTGATAATTTCCTTTTCTTCCTTTGGAAAGAGTCCACAGCTTCCCACCCGTTTTCTTAATGTGGGGCGTCTTTTATTCTTCTGGCACCTTTTCACCCTGGTATTTATTCTACTGTTCCTTGTTTCTCGGAAGAATGACTGGGGGATGAGGGAAGTGGGAAGAATATTTAAGCCTTTGGCTGGGGTGTCTTTGTCTCCTCCTGGTGGCCAGGTTCTTAATTCCCAAAAGTAATGAATGCAGCTGTGGACTCTTTCCAATGGAAGAAAAGGGAATGATCAGGTAAGCATCATTTATGTTATTCCACGAGTTCAGTAGCCCAGAGAGCTGAGTGTGCCAGGGTGTATATATCTATAGGTACACTCATATCATTTGGGTCTTTGTGAGCTGGGCTCGCTATTGGATGTTTTACTTTTATGGATTTTGTGGTCACTTTTCGGTTTCCCTTCGGTTCTTCCTTGCCCTATCCCATTGGGAGTTTAGGCTGGTGTTCCCCCTCATTAGTGAGGGGTGAGTGGTGAGGGACCGACTGTTGGGCAACAGTGTCTCCTGGAGGACTGTTGGCTCAGGGCATTATAGTGACAAAGTGACAGGATCTTATTCATTAGAGCATGTAGTATTATCATCATCATCATCAATTTATAAAAGTGCCAACAGATTACGCAGCGCTATACAAGTAATAATAAAACATTACAGGGATGCATTACGTACACAAACAAGTACAATAGGGGTACAATACAGTTGTAGGAGCAATAACTGAGTTATACAAAAGGAGAGGAATGCCCTGCCCTTGAGTACAATCAGTAGTAGTTCACTTTAAACACAAAGTGGTCTACAGGTAGAGAGGCTCTCAAGCTTACAATCCAAATGAGAGGGAATGGACACAGATGGTAAGGGAGAAGGGAAATATGTCTGATATAAGGCAGTGTAAACTGAGAGTGAGTGAAATGAGGATTGGGAAAGTGTAACAGAATATGGTAAAGTGTCAGTACAGAGGCTGTGAGAGTGAAGTAGTATCACTATACACTGCAAATCTATGCATTTAAACCTCACACAAAGGGGTAAACCCACAGGTAAAGTATGACTTGGGAGCCACAGAGAACTGCTGATCCAAAGCACAAACTGTCGGTTACCCAATCAGCAGATTTAGTCACACAGTTGGGGGAGTGTAAACTAGTTTGTATTATGTATATTCTTTATAAGGCGATTTTTGGTAAAAATATTTTATATTTATTTGTTTTTTTCTTCTCATTAAAGGGACAGTGTACTGTAAAATTCATTTCCCCTAAATCTGATTCCAGCAACTTATTATACAAGCTGCAGAGTATAAAATGTATGTGAAGCTGTTCATTTAGGTTTAGTGTTGTATCTCTTTGAAACCACAACTCAGTAAAATGGGCTGAACTTTAAAGAGATCATTCTTATTAATCTAATCACATTCTACCCACAGTAATTCCTTATCTTATCTCCGTCTGTAAACAAAGCCTAATATTTATAGAGAACAGTTTAAAATGAACATTTTAGTACACATTAGTCCTACTAACCTCAAGGAGTGTAATGTCATCTGTTGGCCCTTGTTTATATAGCTTTTCAACATCCAATACTTAAAAGGACACTGAACCCACTTTTTTTCTTTTGTGATTCAGATAGAGCATGACATTTTAAGCAACTTTCTAATTTACTCCTCTTATCAAATGTTCTTTATTTTCTTGGTATCTTTATTTGAAATGCAAGAATGTAAGTTTAGATGCCGGCCCATTTTTTGTGAACAACTTAGTTTGTCCTTGCTGATTGGTGGATAAATTCATCCACCAATCAAAAACTGCTGTCCAGAGTGCTAAACCAAGAAAAAAAGCTTAGATGCCTTCTTTTTTATATAAAGATAGCAAGAGAACAAAGAAACATTGATAATAAGGGTAAATTAGAAAGTTGCTTAAAATTGCATGCTCTATCTGAATCACGAAATAATTTTTTTGGGTTCAGTGTCCCTTTAAGTATTCATTCTGAGCACAGGTAGTGGATTCAATAGTTTAAATCAGCAAGTTTAATTTTTGTTATAGTTTTAAAATATGTATTTTATTCCTCTATACCTTCCTGATTTAAATGATGGTGCATTATATACATTTATACAAACTAATGTTATTGCCATAAAGGGCTTTGTCAGCTGTAAAACATAAAGACCTAAATTAGATTGAGGTGGTAAATTGTGAAAAATAAGTGATAAAAACATTTATTGTCATTAAAGTCTATGGAGAATTTTGTTGATACCAGGGGCGTGATCCGATATACGGCGTAGTTTTTGGCGCAATCGAGGGAACCCACGCCGCCCGTAGTTTCACCTCGCACATCAAGGTATTACATATACCCTGCCGGCAGTTGCTAAAGTGCCGTAAGTCGGATAAACTAGCGATGTCCAGAAATGAGGGTAACTACAAATTTCTGGAGTCGCCAGTGACTTACGGCACTTTAGAAACTGCCTGCGCCTAAAAAAAAACTAACTAAAATATTAAATCTCCCGTAACTGTCTAACATACCCCTATATCCGCAATCCCCCCTCTCACTCCTAATAATAAATGTATTAACCCCTAGACCGACAACCCCCCACAATGCAATAAGCCTAATTATTAACCCCTAAACCGCCATAGCCCACACCACAATAAACCTATCGTAGTATTAACCCCTAAACCGCCGCTCACTGAGCCCACCGCCACCTACATTATATGTATTAACCCCTAAACCGCTGCTCTCGGACCCCGCCGCACCTAAATAAAGTGTTTAACCCCTAAACCGGAGCTCCTGGACCCCGCCACCACCTACATTAAATGTATTAACCCCTAATCTGAACCCCCTACACTGCCGCCACCTACATTAAATGTATTAACCCCTAATCTGACCCCCCCTACACCGCCGCCACCTACATTAAATGTATTAACCCCTAATCTGACCCCCCTACACCGCCGCCACCTACATTAAATGTATTACCCCCTAAACCTAAGTCTAACCCTAACACCCCCCCAAAGTTAATTATTATTTAAATAAATCTAAATAATATAACTATTATTAACTAAAATTATTCCTATTTAAAACTAAATACTTACCTATAAAATAAACCCTAAGATAGCTACAATATAATTAATAATTACATTGTAGCTATTTTAGGATTTAATTTTATTTTACAGGCAACTTTGTATTTATTTTAACTAGGTCAAAAGCTATTAAATAGTTAATGACTATTTAATAGCTACCTAGTTAAAATAATTACACAATTACCTGTAAAATAAATCCTAACCTAAGTTACAAATACACCTAACACTACACTATCAATAAATTAATTAAATAAATTAACTACAATTATCTAAAATAAAATACAATTAAATAAACTAAACTATAGTACAAAAAAAACCCCACTAAATTACAAAAAATAAAAAAATATTACAAGAAGTTTAAACTAATTACACCTAATCTAAGGCCCCTAATAAAATAAAAAAGCCCCCCAAAATAATAAAATGCCCTACCCTATACTAAATTACAAATAGCCCTTAAAAGGGCCTTTTGCGGGGCATTGCCCCAAAGTAATCAGCTCTTTTACCTGTAAAAAAAAAGAACAACCCCCCTCCAACATTACATGATCTTCAATGGGGTGGTGTTAGTTTTTTTTCTAAGGGGGATTGGGTGGGTTTTAGAGTAGGGGTGTGTGGGTGGTGGGTTGTAATGTTGTGGTGGGGATTGTTCTTTTTTTACAGGTAAAAGAGCTGATTACATTGGGGCAATGCCCCGCAAAAGGCCCTTTTAAGGGCTATTTGTAATTTAGTATAGGGTAGGGCATTTTATTATTTTGGGGGGCTTTTTTATTTTATTAGGGGGCTTAGATTAGGTGTAATTAGTTTAAACTTCTTGTAATCTGATTTTTCTACCTTAATCCCGGTTGGCTGATAGGATTCTATCAGCCAATCGGAATTAAGGTAGGAAAAATCCGATTGGTTGATTTAATCAGCCAATAGAATTGACCTTACATTCTATTGGCTGATCCAATCAGATTGAACTTCAATCCGATTGACTGATTAAATCAACCAATCGGATTTTTCCTACCTTAATTCCTATCAGCCAATCTGAATTCGAGGGACGTCATCTTGGATGACGTCATTTAAAGGACCAGCCATTTGTCGGGTAGTCGTCGTGCAGGAAGGATGCTCCGCGTTGGATGTCTTCAAGATGGAGCCGCTCCTCGCCAAAGGGATGAAGATAGAAGATGCCGCTTGGATGAAGATTTCTGCCGGATGGAGGACCTCTTCTGCCCCGATCGGATGAAGACTTCTGCCCGTCTGGAGGAAAACTTGTGCCCAGATCGGATGAAGACTTCGGCCCGGCTGGGTGAAGACGGCTCAAGGTAGGGTGATCTTCAATGGGGTATTTAATAGCTATTATACCTAGTTAAAATAAATACAAAGTTGCCTGTAAAATAAAAATAAATCCTAAAATAGCTACAATGTAATAATTAATTATATTGTAGCTATCTTAGGGTTTATTTTATAGGCAAGTATTTAGTTTTAAATAGGAATACTTTAGTTAATAATAGCTATATTATTTAGATTTATTTAAATAATAATTAAGTTAGGGGGGTGTTAGGGTTAGACTTAGGTTTAGGGGGTAATACATTTAATGTAGTTGGCGGCGGTGTAGGGGGCCAGATTAGGTGTTAATACATTTAATGTAGGTGGCGGCGGTGTAGGGGGGTCAGATTAGGGGTTAATAAATTTAATATAGGTGGCGGCGGTGTAGGGGGTCAGATTAGGGGGTAATAAATTTAATGTAGGTGGCGGCGGGGTCCGGGAGCGGCGGTTTAGGGGTTAAACACTTTATTTAGGTGCAGCGGGGTCCGGGAGCAGTGGTTTAGGGGTTAATACACTTTATTAGGTATTGCGGTGGGGGATTGCGGTTGACAGGTAGATAGACATTGCGCATGCGTTAGGTGTTAGTTTTCTTTTTGCAGGCATTTTAGTGAGTTACGGTGCTCCCATACTCAGCGCAAGGCCTGCTACGGCTGCATTTTATGGCGAGGTGAAAATGGAATAAGATTTCTCCATTTTCGCCACGTAAGGCCTTGCGCTAGATATTGGATACCAAATTGCGTGTCTTTTATATGTTAGTCTATGGGTAAAAAAACTACGTCCGACGGGTGAAATATACGTGGTGAATTTATATGCGGCGCTGTATATAGGATACCAAACCTGCGCAAAAACCAGGTATATCGGATGGGGCCCCAGGAGTTTCCAAACTTTACCACCGCAATGAAAACACGGCCAAAGTATGATCTGTTGTAACCATAAAGAAAAAGCACTTAAAGGGACAGTCTAGGCCAAAATAAACTTTCATGATTCAGATAGAGCATGTCATTTTAAACAATTTTCCAATTTACTTTTATCACCAATTTTGCTTTGTTCTCTTGGTATTCTTAGTTGAAAGCTTAACCTAGAAGGTTCATATGCTAATTTCTTAGACCTTGAAGCCCACCTCTTTTCAGATTGCATTTTAACAGTTTTTCACCACTAGAGGGTGTTAGTTCACGTATTTCATATAGATAACACTGTGCTCGTGCACGTGAAGTTATCTGGGAGCAGGTACTGATTGGCTAGACTGCAAGTCTGTCAAAAGAACTGACATAAAGGGGCAGTTTGCAGAGGCTTAGATACAAGATAATCACAGAGGTTAAAAGTATATTATTATAACTGTGTTGGTTATGCAAAACTGGGGAATTGGTAATAAAGGGATTATCTATCTTTTAAAACAATAAAAATTCTGGTGTAGACTGTCCCTTTAAATATTTGCTTAAAGGGACAGTTTACTTCAGAATTTTTATATTTTAAAAAGATAGATGATCCCTTTATTACCCATTCCCCAGTTTTGCATAACCAACACTGTTATATTAATATACTTTTTACCTCTGTGATTACCTTGTATCTAAGCCTCTGCAGACTTCCCCCTTATCTCAGTTCTTTTGAGAGACTTGTATTGTACCCAATCAGTGCTGACTCAAAAAAACTCCATAGGAGTGAGCACGTTATCTGTATAGCACACATGAACTAGCTGTGTCTTGCTGTGAAAAGCTATAAATATGCACTATTAGATAGAAGATAAGAGGCAAGAAATAAGCATATGTGCCTATCTAGTGTTAATCTGTTTGGAAAGTGCATTCACTAGGCCTGTGTATTAGATTAGTGCAACACCACACACAAGTCTCATGAAAATAAACTGTTCTACATCCTTTTAAGTCAGGGCTGCCCTCTGCGCTAGCTACTGCGCGCCCCTCGATAAAGCAGGACTGATAATGTGCATTTTGTGGGCTTCTGGTAGGTCGGCAAACAAAAGCCGTAGAACTTGCCCTGTGCAACTGGACATTTGTTGTAAATATATTATTTGTGTGTTTAACAGACAAAATGTATACGCAGCCCATAAAGATCCTAAATACTGACCTGCAGCCCCTGTGAGTTAGGGCCCATCACTGCCCTGTGCTACACCAGGCAAATCTGACCATAATGCAGCTAATCATTCCCATACACTAATATCTACACATATATTTATTTATAACTAGGTGATAAGCCTGCCCACAGGGCAGTCTATTTATAAATAAAAAAAAACTACAACCCCCAAAGCTAAAGTTACACAAAAATGACAGAAAAAAAGAAAAGCTATCCAAAATAAAAAAATTTAAACCTAAACTAATACCCCAATAAAAATAAAAAATCCCCCAAAAATAAAAACACCACCTAATCTAATACTAAACTACAAATGGCTTTTGTATGGCATTGCCCTAATTTAAACAGCTCTTTTACCTAAACAAATTACCAATTACCCCTAAAAACACCCACCAAACCCCCCAAATAAAAAAACTAACACTAAAAAACCTAAACTACCAATTGCCCCTAAAGGGGCATTTGTATGGGCAATGCCCTTAAAAGGGCATTCAGCTATTTTACTGCCCTTAAAAGGGCAATCAGCTATTTTCCAGCCCATTAAATCCCTAATCTTAAAAATAAAAAACAATAATAAAAATCATAACACTAAGCCCCAAATAGGTACTCAACGTTCCTGAAGTCCAGCGGAGGTCTTCTTCCAGGCAGCTCCATCATCTTCTATCTTCATCTGAAGCGAAGGCGGCACGGAGCGGAGGTGCGGAGCTGTGGATCCTCAGTGGCGGTCCTCACCAGCGTCGCGGAGGTGAGGAGCCGTCTTCCCCGACGTGTGGATCCTCGGTGGCATGGAGGCTCCTCTTCATTCGATGTCCGTCATACACTAAAGATTGAATGCAAGGTACCACAATCAATTTGGGGTACTTTGCATTCCTATTGGATGAAATTTTGAAATCAGCCAATAAGATTTCAGTAGCTCTCATCCTATTGATTGATTTCAACATTTCAGCCAATAGGAATGCAAGGTACCCCAATAAATATGGAGTACATTGCATTCAATCTTCAGTGTGCGATGGACGATCACATGAAGAGGAGCCTTAACGCCGTTGAGGGCCGACGCGTCGGGGGAAGCCAGTCCTACCTTTACTCCGGATGAAGATTGAAGGATGATGGAGCTGCCTGTAAGAAGACCTCCGCCGGACTTCAGGAATGGCGAGTACCTATTTGGGGCTTAGTGTTAGGATTTTTTTATTTTTTATTTTTAAGATTAGGGATTTGGGTGCTGTTAAAGAGCAGAATGCCCTTTTAAGGGAAATGCCCTTACGAATGCCCCTTTAGGGTCAATGGGTAGTTTAAGTTTTTTTAGAGTTAAGTTTTTTTATTTTAGGGGGTTTGGTGGGTGGGGTTGTTTTACTGTTAGGGGGAACTTAGTATTTTATAAGGTAAAAGAGCTATACAAGAAAAGGAGGGGGCGCCCTAGGGGGGGATAATCTGTAATCCTAATAAGTATAATGATAGGGTTATTCAATCTTATATATCAGATAAAGCAGACAAAAACCTCATAAGAGAAAGATAAAGTACTGGTCATGAGACTATACAGTCTAATGTAACAATTGTAGTAGCAAGATAGATATATAACACAACCTCCTAAGAGAAAGACAAGGATAAAAAAAAAATATATATATATATATATATATATATATATATATATATATATATATATATATATATATATATATATATATATATATATATATATATATATATATATATATATATATATATATAATGGTAGGCAGGTAACCAGACCTCAGAGTATCATGCTTCACAATGGTGTGTGAACTGATTAATACAAAGCAGTAAATGACATATATATATATATATATAGAAGGATATGATCAAATAGTATAATAGTCTCTAATAATACTGGTGAAGAGTCACTGGGGTGGAAGTCAGGCAGCAATCTGTAGAGATCCAGGCCGGGATCCAAAGCAGCAATCTACAAAGACAAGAGAGGACAGAAGCACCACATGGCCCAATATTGTTTGGTCCAAAGACAAAATGATGCAGGTATAAGGAGTAAACTCACATTTGTAGAAGCACCTCAATTAGTGCTATTGAGACAGTCTGGGATTTCTTACAGTCACCCAGGGGACCAACCTCCGGTATTGGTATGATGTCTATATCAGAACGACATAAAGAGACACAGGTGCCTATATGGCCTAGTATTGTCTTAACACAGGTGAGTCAGTGTGTTAAAAAGGAAAGGTACTCACATTAGTTGTAGCATCTCCCTTGATGCTATAGAGGCAGGATGGGATCAATATAGTCACCCACCAGACTTAAACAAAGGCCTTTTCTTATGAATTGCTTCCCCCCCCCTTTTTTTTTTTTTCCCCTTCGTTTGTATTGCTTAGTTCTGTTGTGTTTTGTTGAGTCCTGTATTGATCCCATCCTGCCTCTATAGCATCAAGGGAGATGCTACAACTAATGTGAGTACCTTTCCTTTTTAACACACTGACTCACCTGTGTTAAGACAATACTAGGCCATATAGGCACCTGTGTCTCTTTATGTCGTTCTGATATAGACATCATACCAATACCAGATGTTGGTCCCCTGGGTGACTGTAAGAAATCCCAGACTGTCTCAATAGCACTAATTGAGGTGCTTCTACAAATGTGAGTTTACTCCTTATACCTGCATCATTTTGTCTTTGGACCAAACAATATTGGGCCATGTGGCGCTTCTGTCCTCTCTTGTCAAGGTAAAAGAGCTGTTTAACTTAGGGCAATACCCTACAAAAGGCCCTTTTAAGGGTTATTGGTAGTTTAGGGGGTGTTCCCTTTGGCTGCCTCGCGCAGCCAACATCCCTTTGGCTGCCTCGCGCAGCCAACATCCCTTTGGCTGCCTCGCGCAGCCAACATCCCTTTGGCTGCCTCGCGCAGCCAACATCCCTTTGGCTGCCTCGCGCAGCCAACATCCCTTTGGCTGCCTCGCGCAGCCAACATCCCTTTGGCTGCCTCGCGCAGCCAACATCCCTTTGGCTGCCTCGCGCAGCCAACATCCCTTTGGCTGCCTCGCGCAGCCAACATCCCTTTGGCTGCCTCGCGCAGCCAACATCCCTTTGGCTGCCTCGCGCAGCCAACATCCCTTTGGCTGCCTCGCGCAGCCAACATCCCTTTGGCTGCCTCGCGCAGCCAACATCCCTTTGGCTGCCTCGCGCAGCCAACATCCCTTTGGCTGCCTCGCGCAGCCAACATCCCTTTGGCTGCCTCGCGCAGCCAACATCCCTTTGGCTGCCTCGCGCAGCCAACATCCCTTTGGGGAAGCGTGTGCAACTGGTGACGGACGCGTTACAAATGCGATTATAGTATAGATATAACATTTTAGCTGTTGTCTGGTTTACAAATGAATAAACTACACCTATGTGATGACACGTGAGCTGCACATTATACACATTACATGATACTCACTGTCTAATACTGATTTATATAACGTTTTATCTTATTCCCCTGCCCTGTGTGTAGCTGCTGTAAATGACTAACTCATAAACATAACTTGTGCTACAGTTGTGCTTCAGTGTGTATTAACCCTTCACTGGCACAGAGACCAGCACAGTGTGTATTAACCCTTCCCTGGCACAGAGAGCAGCACAGTGTGTATTAGCCCTTCACTGGCACAGAGAGCAGCACAGTGTGTATTAACCCTTCACTGGCACAGAGAGCAGCACACAGTGTATTAACCCTTCACTGGCACAGAGAGCAGCACACAGTGTATTAACCCTTCACTGGCACAGAGAGCAGCACAGTGTGTATTAACCTTTCACTTGCAAAGAGAGCAGCACAGTGTGTATTAACCCTTCACTAGCACAAAGAGTAGCGCAGTGTGTATTAACCCTTCCCTAGCACAGAGAGCAGTGCAGTGTGTATTAACCCTTCACTAGCACAGAGAGCAGCGCAGTGTGTATTAACCCTTCACTAGCACAGAGAGCAGCACAGTGTGCATTAACCCTTCCCTAGCACAGAGAGCAGCACAGTGTGTATTAACCCTTCACTGGCACAGAGAGCTGCACACTGTATTAACCCTTCACTAGCACAGAGAGCAGCACAGTGTGTATTAACCCATCACTAGCACAAAGAGCTGCACAGTGTGTATTAACCCATCACTAGCACAGAGAGCTGCACAGTGTGTATTAACCCTTCACTAACACAGAGAGCTGCACAGTGTGTATTAACCCTACACTAGCACAGAGAGCTGGACAGTGTGTATTAACCCTTCACTAGCACAGAGAGCAGCACAGTGTGTATTAACCCTTCACTAGCACAGAGAGCAGCACAGTGTGTATTAACTTTTCCCTAGCACAGAGAGCAGTAGTGTGTATTAACCCTTCACTGGCACAGAGAGCTGCACACTGTATTAACCCTACACTAGCACAGAGAGCTGGACAGTGTGTATTAACCCTTCACTAGCACAGAGAGCAGTACAGTGTGTATTAACCCTTCACTAGCACAGAGAGCAGTACAGTGTGTATTAACCCTTCACTAGCACAGAGAGCTAAACAGTGTGTTTTAATCCTTCACTAGCACAGAGAGTTACACAGTGTGTATTAACTCTGCACTAGCACAGAGAGCAGCCCAGTGTCTATTAACCCTTCAATGGCACAGAGAGCAGCACAGTGTGTATTAACCCTTCACTAGCAGTGTGTATAAACCCTTCACTAACACAGAGAGCAGCAAAGTGTCTATTAACCCTTCAATGGCACAGAGAGCTAAACAGTGTGTTTTAATCCTTCAATAGCAAAGTCACCTATGTGATGACACGTGAGATGCACATTATACACATTACATGATACTCAGTGTCTAATACTGATTTATAAAACATTTTATCTTATTCCCCTGCCCTGTGTGTAGCTGCTGTAAATGACTAACTCATAAACATAAAATGTGCTACAGTTGTGCTTCTGTGTGCATTAACCCTTCACTGACACAGAGAGCCGCACAGTGTGTATTAACCCTTCACTAGCACAGAGAGCAGCACAGTGTGTATTAACCCTTCACTAGCACAGAGAGCAGCACAGTGTGTATTAACCCTTCACTGGCACAGAGAGCAGCACAGTGTGTATTAACCCTTCACTGGCACAGAGAGCAGCACACAGTGTGTATTAACTCTTCACTGGTACAGAGAGCAGCACACAGTGTGTATTAACCCTTCACTGGCAAAGAGAGCAGCGCAGTGTGCATTAACCCTTCACTGGCAAAGAGAGCAGTGCAGTGTGTATTAACCCTTCACTGGCACAGAGAGCAGTGCAGTGTGTATTAACCCTTCACTAGCACAGAGAGCAGTGCAGTGTGTATTAACCCTTCACTAGCACAGAGAGCAGCACAGTGTGTATTAACCCTTCACTAGCACAGAGAGCAGCACAGTGTGTATTAACCCTTCACTAGCACAGAGAGCAGCACAGTGTATATTAACCCTTCACTAGCACAGAGAGCAGCATAGTGTGTATTAACCCTTTACTAGCACAGATAGTAGCACAGTGTGTATTAACCCTTCACTAGCACAGAGAGCAGCATAGTGTGTATTAACCCTTTACTAGCACAGATAGTAGCACAGTGTGTATTAACCCTTCACTAGCACAGAGAGCAGCACAGTGTGTATTAACCCTTCACTAGCACAGAGAGCAGCACAGTGTGTATTAACCCTTCACTAGCACAGAGAGCTGCACAATGTGTTTTAACCCTTCACTAGCACAGAGAGCTGCACAGTGTGTATTAACCCTTTACTAGCACAGAGAGTTGCACAGTGTGTATTAACCCTTCACTAGCACAGAGAGTTGCACAGTGTGTATTAACCCTTCACTAGCACAGAGAGCTGCACAGTGTATTAACCCTTCACTAATACAACAAGTTCAACAGCACTTACTATCCCATTGCCTGGCACAAGCAGATGAGTAACATAGCATTAAAACAACAACAATTATAATAATTATAAACTTTTTAAGAATAACAGAAAGTGACTAAAACGTTTTATTACACAATACACACAGCCTGACTTACTCACCGAGCTGCAGCTGCACAGGAAGTAAATGGGAGAGAGTGGAGCTCCACTCTAGACAGGAAACATGTGACCTCCACTCAAAGCTTTTTTTTTTTTTTTTTTAATCAACTTTAATGTAACAAACAAGCTATAGACAATGATTATGAAAACGAAACATTTTGTAGCTTTCTTGCTCTTAAAGGGACATAATACTCATCTGCTAAATCACTTGAAACTGATGCAGTATAACTGTAAAAAGCTGACAGGAAAATATCACCTGAGCATCTCTATATAAAAAAGGAAGATATTTTACCTCACAATTTCCTCAGCTCAGCAGAGTAAGTTCTGTGTAAAAAGTTATACTCAGCTGCTCCCAGGAGTCCCAGCTGCAGGTAAAAAAATTAAAAAAATGAAGAAATGAACAGCAGCCAATCAGCATCAGCAGTGCTGAGGTCATGAACTCTTACTGTGATCTCATGAGATTTGACTTAACTCTCATGAGATTTCACGTACCCCCCAACTGTCCCGATTTTAGGGGTCTGTCCCTCTGTCCGGGGTTGCTAGCCATCTGTCCTGATTTGCCCAAGGCATTAAAAAAAAATATATATATATATATTTTTTTTATTTTTTTTTAAATTCTATTGGGCCCATACTCAGAAGCAGCTGGCTTTGCTCTCACAGGGTTAGATACCTGTTATATTCCCTGTGGAAAAGGAATGGTGTGTGGGTTAAGCAGGAGTAAGAAGGCTGTATACACTCTGACCACGGGTAATAATGACCTCTCTAACCTACCTCTGGTAATGATGACGTCTACCTGGTGATAATACTAGCATGCCTTCAGTTTTATACAATGAGCAGTGCTAACACCAGGGTAACAAACAGTGGCAGCCGCAGACTGCCAGCTAATGTGCTTGCCATCCCCAGGACCCCATACAATGAATTACAGATACCCATATATGATGTAGTGTGTGTGTCTATCTGTATCCATGACTGTGTGTGTATCTGTATGTATAAGTTTATGCTATGTAGTGTGTGTCTGCATGTATAAATGTAAGCTATGTAGTGTGTGTGTATGTGTATCTGCATGTATAAGTGTGTGCTATGTAGTGTGTGTATCTGCATGTATAAGTGTATGCTATGTAGTGTGTGTATCTGCAGGCATAAGTGTATGCTATGTAGTGTGTGTGTATCTGCATGTGTAAGTGTATGCTATGTAGTGTCTGTGTATCTGCATGTGTAAGTGTAAGCTATGTAGTGTATGTGTGCATATCTGCATGTATAAGTGTATGCTATGTAGTGTCTGTGTATCTGCATGTGTAAGTGTAAGCTATGTAGTGTGTGTGTATCTGCATGTATAAGTGTATGCTATGTAGTGTGTGTATCTTCATGTGTAAGTGTATGCTATGTAGTGTGTGTGTGTATCTGTATGTATAAGTGTATACTATGTAGTGTCTGTGTATCTGCATGTGTAAGTGTAAGCTATGTAGTGTGTGTGTATCTGCATGTATAAGTGTATGCTATGTAGTGTGTGTATCTTCATGTGTAAGTGTATGCTATGTAGTGTGTGTGTATCTGCATGTATAAGTGTATGCTATGTAGTGTGTGTGTATCTGCATGTATAAGTGTATGCTATGTAGTGTGTGTATATCTGCATGTATAAGTGTATGCTATGTATTTGTGTGTGTGTCTGCATGTATAAATGTAAGCTATGTAGTGTGTGTGTGTATCTGCATGTATAAGTGTATGCTATGTAGTGTGTGTATCTTCATGTGTAAGTGTATGCTATGTAGTGTGTGTATATCTGCATGTATAAGTGTATGCTATGTAGTGCGTGTGTATCTGCATGTATAAGTGTATGCTATGTAGTGTGTGTGTATCTGCATGTATAAGTGTATGCTATGTAGTGTGTGTATTTGCATGTATAAGTGTATGCTATGTAGTGTATGTGTGTGTGTCTGCATGTATAAGTGTATGCTATGTAGTGTGTGTGTGTATCTGTATGTATAAGTGTATACTATGTAGTGTCTGTGTATCTGCATGCGTAAGTGTAAGCTATGTAGTGTGTGTGTATCTGCATGTATAAGTGTATGCTATGTAGTGTGTGTATCTTCATGTGTAAGTGTATGCTATGTAGTGTGTGTATATCTGCATGTATAAGTGTATGCTATGTATTTGTGTGTGTATATCTGCATGTATAAGTGTATGCTATGTATTTGTGTGTGTGTCTGCATGTATAAATGTAAGCTATGTAGTGTGTGTGTGCATCTGCATGTATAAGTGTATGCTATGTAGTGTGTGTATCTTCATGTGTAAGTGTATGCTATGTAGTGTGTGTATATCTGCATGTATAAGTGTATGCTATGTAGTGCGTGTGTATCTGCATGTATAAGTGTATGCTATGTAGTGTGTGTGTATCTGCATGTATAAGTGTATGCTATGTAGTGTGTGTGTATCTGCATGTATAAGTGTATGCTATGTAGTGTGTGTATATCTGCATGTATAAGTGTATGCTATGTAGTGTGTGTATCTGCATGTATAAGTGTATGCTATGTAGTGTGTGCTTATCTGCATGTATAAGTGTATGCTATGTAGTGTGTGTGTATCTGCATTTTGTAAGTGTATGCTATGTAGTGTGTGTGTATCTGCATGTATAAGTGTATGCTATGTAGTGTGTGTGTGTATCTGCATGTGTAAGTGTATGCTATGTAGTGTGTGTGTATCTGCATGTGTAAGTGTATGCTATGTAGTGTGCTACTGTGCATTTTTGCTGACTTTAAAGGCCAGAATCTTGAATATTAATGGAGAATGCAGAGAGCAGTTTTAAAGAATTTATTATTAAATGTCCAATTAAGGTAAAAATATATAGCAATGTCTTTGCAAAGGATAATTAAATACATAGCTCACATAGCCATACCAGTGGTTTGAGCTTGTGTTTGATTTGCTGCCTAAGTGTAATAAAATCTATGACTTTATTTAGAATTTTATTTATATTACTTTGGTCTTATGATTTTTTAAGCCCCGCCCACCACATTTCAATTTTTTGCCGGGGGGGGGTGTCCCTCTTTTGAATTTTGAAATGTTGGGAGGTATGGATTTCATAGTAAGCTTCCTTTACCTGATTGGTGAAATAATATGAGAGTGCACAATGCTCATCCCTTCTGCTGTCCTAGGACAGACACACTAAAATGCTGCTTAGAAATCCTTTACAATGGGAGGTGACTACTGAGGAACTTTTGAGGTAAAATATCTTTCTTTTTTACATAGAGATGTTCAGGAGATATTTTCTAGACAGCTTTTTACAGCTATGCTGCATCACTTTCAAGTGTTTAAACATTTGGGTATTATGGCCCTTTAATGTTCATTCACAGTGTTTTATGCAGATTGTAATTTATAAGGTAACCACTGTGAATGAACATTAACCCCTTACATTACATTTTCTTACCCTTAAGGACCAGGGCTATTTTTTGCGGTGTTTGTGTTTAGCTGTAATTTTCCTCTTACTCATTTACTGTACCCACACATATTATATACCGTTTTTCTCACTATTAAATGGACTTTCTAAAGATATCATTATTTTCATCATATCTTATAATTTACTATAAAAAAATTTATAAAATATGATGAAAAAATGTAAAAAAAAAACACAGTATTTCTAACTTTGACCCCCAAAATCTGCAACATCTACAACCACTAATAAACATCCATGCTAAATATTTTCTAAATTTTGTCCTGAGTTTAGAAATACCCAATGTTTACATGTTCTTTGCTTTTTTTGTAAGTTATAGGGCAATAAGTACAAGTAGCACTTTGCTATTTCCAAACCACTTCTTTTCAAAATTAGCGCTAGTTACATTGGAACCCTGATATCTGTCAGGAATCCCTAAATAACCCTTTACATGTATATATTTTATTTTATAAGACATCCCAAAGTATTGATCTAGGCCCATTTAGGTATATTTCATGCCACCATTTCACCGCCAAATGCGATCAAATAAAAATAAAATGTTTATTTTTTCACAAAATTTATTTTTCTCACTGAAATTATTTAAAATTGCTTGTGTAATCATGGCACAAATGGTTGTAAATGCTTCTCTGGGATCCCCTTTGTTCAGAAATAGCAGACATATATTGTTTTGGCGTTGCTTTTTTGTAATTAGAAGGCCGCTAAATGCTGCTGCGCATCACACGTGTATTATGCCCAGTATTGACGGAATTAATTCAGTAGCTTATAGTGAGTTTGTAGGGTTAATTTTAGCTTTAGTGTAGTAGACAACCCAAAGTATTGATCTAGGCTCATCTTGGTATATTTCATTTCACTGCCAAATGCAATAAAATACAAAAAAAATGTTCACTTTTTCACAAACTTGAGGTTTCTCACTGCAATTATTTACAAACAGCTTATGCAATTATGGCACAAATGGTTGTAAATGCTTCTCTGGGATCCCCTTTGTTCAGAAATAGCAGACATTTATGGCTTTGGGATTTGTTTTTGGTAATTAGAAGGCCGCTAAATGCTGCTGCGCACCACACTTGTATTATGCCCAGCAGTGAAGGTGTTAATTCATTAGATTGTAGGGAGCTTGTACGTTTAATTTTCGCTTTAGTTTAGTAGACAACCCAAAGTATTGATCTAGGCCCATTTTGCTATATTTCATGCTACCATTTCACCGCCAAATGCGATCAAATAAAAAAAAATTTTACTTTTTCACAAACTTTGGGTTTATCACTGAAATTATTTACAAACAGCTTGTGCAATTATAGCACAAATGGTTGTAAATGCTTCTTTGGGATCTCCTTTGTTCAGACCCCCCCAAACAGCTCTCTAACCCCCCCTTCTACCTTTTAGCGTACATGTTATGTACTTTCAGCTGTCTGCCAGTAGCCATTTTACTATATTTATTTGCTTTTATTTTATTTTATATACAGTAGATATATAAAATAAAATCTGTAGTGTATTTGCCGACCCTCATTCCCCTACCACTCTACCCTCTCCCAGTTTATTTTACTAATCTATTATCCCCCTCTCCCTCCTTCCAGCTTCCAACTTTTTCCGTAGTATAAGCGTTCCCACCCGCTCCTGCACCTCTCACACACCCTACCGCCTTCTTCCTCCTCCCTCCAGTGATGGGCCACCTACCTGCCTCCCTCCTATCCTTCACACGCCACCAACGATCGGCACCATCACTGGCCCTCTCTGCAACGGTTGCTTAGAAAATGGTAATGCACTATGCCTCAATATTGAGGCATTTCTGCAATCTGTGTCCCTTTCTGTATTGTGCAGCGGTGGTGCCAATCGGTGGCGTGGGAGGGTAAGGAGGGAGGCAGGTGGGAGCCCCATCGCTGGAGGGGCTGGAGAGCCTGGGACCACTGCGCTGCATAAAAAAAATATGTTAAGATAGGGATAGAGGGATAGTGATAGATGGATAGAGATAAATGGATATAGGTATAGGGAGATAGGGATAGAGATAGAGGAATAGAGATAGAGGGATAGATGGATAGGGATAGATGGACACAGCAATAGAGGGATAGAGGGATATATGGATAGTGATAGAGATAGAGGGATTGGTGATAGATATAGACGGGAGCGGGTGGTACCTCTGCGCTGCAGAAAATTATAATAATAATAACTAGTATTTATATAGCGCCTTTCTCCCAGTGGGACTCAAAGCGCTTTTTCAGTGCTCGCTCTCGGAATTAACCAAATCGGCAGCTGAATAGTAATAGTTGTTATTATTACCCAATTTAATGGTACTCATTTTATCGACCTCTGAAGGATGACCTTGGATCTTTAAAACAGGCTTTTTTGTAGTAAGGGCATTCACCAACTGAGCTACCTCACCGGCAGCAAATTAGATGTTGAAAGTGGCAAGGGGGGGGGGGGATAAGAGAGAGGAGATCTGAGTGGATGGGGGGTCAGATGGTAGGCAAAGGTTCTTGGAGGGAGAGGTGGGTAAATAAGGGAATGGTTAGTAAGTTGGACACATTTTGGACCTTCTACACGGACTTTAACACCAGTATTGCAATAAACAGATATCAAAAGTGGAACAAATTTGGTTATGTTTTCAAAAAGTAACTGTTATTTTAAAAAAGAGTTAAAATCCTCTGAGCCACTTATTTATTTGTGGATATATACACGGCATGAACCCCATCATAGGACAGACATGTTATCAGACTTGCCCAACGCTCTTTATGGAAAACAAATTGGTGACAACCTTGCTACTTCATATATTTTACCTTTTATGAATAATAAACTGTTATTTTAAAAGGGTTAAAATCCTTTTGGGTCACTCATTTCTGTGATGATAAATACACGGCATGAACTTCATCATAGAATAGACAAATATTTTCAGCATGGCCCAATGCTTTTTAAGGCAAACAATCTGGTGCCAACTTTGCCACTTCATATATTTTATCTTATCTTATTAAGAAAAGGTATTTAAAAAGGGTTAAAATCATTTGGCCCACTAATTTATGTGTGGATATATACAGGGCATGAACCCCATTATAGAATAGACATGTTATCAACCTGGCCCAACGCTTTTTATAGCAAAAAAATTGCAGGCAACCTTGCTATTTCATATATTTTACCTTTTCTAAATAAGTAATTGGTATTTAAAAACTTTTAAAATCCTTTGGAACGCTCATTAATGTGTGCTTATATACATGGCATAAGCCTCTCTATAGGATATACATGTTTTCAGCCTGTCACAATGCTTTTTATATCAAACAATCTGGTGCCAACCTTGCCACTTCATATATTTTACCTTTTCTGAATAAGTAACTGGTATTTTAAGTGTTAAAATCCTTTTGGTCACTTATTTCTGTGATGATATATACTCGGCATGAACATCTTCATAGAATATACATATTTTCAGCCGTGCCCAATGCTTATTATAGCAATTTTTTGTGCCAACCTGGCCACTTCATATATTTTACCTTTTCTGAATAAGTAACTGGTATTTAAAAAGGGTTGAAATCCGATGAGTCACTCATTTCTGTGTGCATATATACAGGGCATGAACCACTTCATATTTTTAAGTTCTAAGCCTGACCCAATGCTTTATATGGCAAACAAACTTGTGCCAACCTTGCCACTGAAAATATTTTACCTTTTTTAAAAGTAACTTGTATTTAAAAAGGTTTAAATTATTTGCGACACTCATTTCTGTGTGGTTATATGTTCTAAGCCTGAACCAACGCTTTATATGGCAAACAAACTTGTGCCAAACTGGAGCTCCACTCAAGATAGGAAACATTTGACCTCCACTCAATATTTAATTTATTTTTTAAATGGACTAATTCAGAAAACTAAATATTTTGCTTTCCTGTTCTTAATGTTCATTGACAGTGGTTTATGCTGATTGCTATTAATAAGGTTAAATAAGCACATTCTTTACATTAACTTATGTTCTGTTAGGGCAAAAGTATAAGCAAAAGTAATGATTATTGTAAGTTATAAATACATCATCTCCGTAAATCACACCTGTCTGCCATCAGGGGGTTACAGGGGTGACTCCTGTCAGGGGCCAAATGGGCCAGGGTGCCCCATGAGGCAAGAACAACTATTATTTTCTTTAAACAATTTTGGCAGCCACCAGAGGGAACTACAGCAGAGTGCTACTGAGTGTGGTCAGTTTTATTAAAATGAGTAAAGCATTAGCATTTGAGAGGATTTTTGAGTGTGCACTAAACCACTATGCGTAGTGAGACAGACTTGGCACTTAAAAGGATACTAAACACGATTTTTTTCATTATAGATTCAGATAGAGCATGCAATTTTAAGCAGCTTTTTAATTTACTTCTATTATCAAATTTTCTTCGTTCTCTTCCTATATTTATCTGAAAAAGAAGAAATAAAATCGTTTGAGCCGGCCCATGTTAGTTTGAGAACCTGGGTTACGCTTGCTTATTGGATGGCTAAATGCAGGCACCTATTAGCAAGCTCTATCCAGGGTACTGAACAAAAAATAGTCATGCTCCAAAGCTTTCATTCCTAACTTTTCAAATAAAGATAGCAAGAGAACGAATAAAAAATTATAATAGGAATAAATTATAAAGCTGCTTAAAATTGCATGCTCTATCTGAATCATGAAAGAAAAAATGTGGGTCCAGTAGCCCTTTAAGTTTGTCCAGTGTGTGTCTGAGTCAGATGGCAGAGCACTTTCATTTGCAGAGGAGGTAGGACTTACATAGTAATTTTTTTTTGTTTCTTTGTGGAATTTTGGATTGTAACTTCAGTGTGGTAGTAGTATGGTGGGGCCAGAGGTCCATAAAAAACATTTTTTTTTTTTTTTTAGCAATCTGCAGCAGTGTATTTATGATTATTTGACAATGCTGTAGAAATTCTATATTTAAAGCCATGCATAAAGGTTTCCTCCTTAATACACAAATGGTAGTTGCCATTTTGAAAGATATATATTTTTTAGTAATATATACATTTTAACTACATTTCAGTTTACTGCCCCTTTATGCAAGGACTTTACAGATGCAAGGAGGCATTTTATCTATGATTTTTACATATGCATAAAAAGTTATACTTTCATACTAAGATTTTTCAGTGTTTCAAATGATACAGGTTAACTTAACACTGTTCAGTTTACACTACAGCTGAGTTAATTTTGAAATACATACAAACGAGCCTAAATCATGCATTTAACCATATCTAATGGTATGAGACCTAGTGCCACGGCTTATGGTTCCACCAAGACCATATAGAGTACAGCATTTTCAAAATCCAAAAGTACAGCTGACAGATGGGAACATGCTTACACCATTATTGAAGTGTTGCTCTTGTTTGGGGGAAAAAACACAAACATATGTCAACTTTTTAAAAGTACTTTTCTTCATCTAGCCATCTACCGATAACATTAATCTACAATTTTGAATTCATAGAGTTTAATTTTTGTTTGCACATTTGCAAATCTGATTGTTTAAAAAGTGATCTCTTAATTTCTGCAATTTTTTTATCATGCATGTCACACACTGTTTTGTTGTTGTTGATTTTGTTGGTCTCTCTGTGAGAGTGGGTATATATGTCTTTGTGCATTTTCTGTGTATCTCTGTGAGGGTGTGTGCGTATGTCTTTGTGCTTTTTCTATTTGTGTCCCTGTGAAGGTGTGTATATGTATGTCTTTGTGTATTTCCTCTTGATGCCTCTGTGAGGGTGGATGTGTATGACTTTTTTTTTTATGTGGATGTCTCTTTGGGGGTGGGTGTGTGTATGTATGTATGTCTGCGTTTTCTGTGGCTGTCTCTCTGAGGGTGTGTGAGTATGTCTATGTGTTTTCTTTGGTTGTCTCTGTGAGGGTGTGTGTATGTATGTGCAGTTTCTGTGGGTGTCTCTCTGAGAGTGTATGTCTCTCTGTTTTCTCTGGATGTCTCAGTGAGGGTGTGTGTGTGTCTCTATGTCTTTATGTGTTTTATGTGGTTGTCGCTCTGTGTGTTGATGGGTATATTATGTTAGTGGGTGACTTGTAACCGACACATGAGGGCATTTTGAAACTCATATGATTGTCTGTAATACAGCAAACAACACCCACAACTTCCTTTAACATGTTTCTTAGACATATATGGACGTTTTATGTTATTCCTCTAACTGCATTTCCTGTAACCTCATGATGCGAGACTGCTATATAACTGCTGTGTATACTTACAATAAATGGAACTAGTGAGAAACACTCTCTATGCTTGTGTTCTTTCTTGCTGTTCCCAGGAGCTCTGAAGAATCGTGTTCAATCAAGGTCAGAAACCATTTGAACTTATAACCCTAACCTTATACTATGAAAGCAGAAGCAACAATAGGCTACTGCTATATATATATACTGTTACCTATAATTATCTTGTACCTTCATACTTGTGGTAGTGTGTTATTAAAGCACTGACTCAGAAATGGTGTTAATTATCTTATTTTTTTATTATTATCAATAATTTAAACAGAAACACACCACCACCCCTTGTCTATCAGTCATTTGTTGAACATGGCATTAACTTGGAGGCCCTGTTGGTTAAGACATGCCTGCAAAAACAACTCCATATCTTCTCTGTGCTGAAATACAAAGAGGAATGGCTCCCTTGCTTCTGGTTCTTCTTTTTGCATCACGTTATCTATGGCCTTCTGGTGGTCCTCTTCATTCATTGACACAAAACTTGGCATGGTTATGCACCCATAGAACAGTGCCTCATTCTTGACAACCCATTGTATAGCAATGTGTAGATCTTTAATGATTGCTGGCTCCTGTGTCAAGCACATGGGAGGAAACTTAGTCATAGTCAGAATCAAAACTGTTATTTTCATAATAAATAAAAAATAATTTAAGGGACACTCAAGTCAAAAACAAACTTTTATAAATCAGAAAGAACATGCAGTTTCCAATTTACTTCCATTATAAAATCGGCTTCATTCTCTTGTTATCCTTTGCTGAAGGAACAACATTGCACTACTGGCAGCAAGATGAATACATATAGGCCGCGTTCAGGCAGCGCTCAGGAGCTAGTGGAGGCGCTTCACTTCCAGCAATGACGTGGCGCTAGGTGACGTCACAAGCAAGAGAGCTTAGAGAAAACGATCGCATGCGCAAAGGGATCTGCTGCATAATAATGGACTTTGCGCATGCGAACGTTTTTAAATAAGCTCCCTTGTAGCTGACTGTAAAAATTGTTTAAATTGTGTCTCTCTTTATTAGTGGAGGATTATTTTTATTTAAGCTGTTTACATAACACCGTTGTTCAAGAATGGTTTCCCCTGCCTCTCGGCAAACATTGGAACTCTGACCCACCTTCATTCAGCTGTTCTCAGCTCAGCCCCTGTAGCTTATCCTGCCACATTAAGCTAATAATAGTACGGGTGCTGAGCTGAGTGCAGCTGAATGGAGGTGGGTCAGAGTTCCGCTGTTTGCCGAGAGGCAGGGGAAGCCAGAGACACTGGGGAAACAATTCTCAGCATAACACCGGATAAGCATGACAACAGCATTTAGTACAGGGCTTACTTAACCTATCTCCAATTTGACCTGTACTAAATGCTGCTGTCAGACTTATCCGCCTCATCTGTCCCTCCTCTGCTGCTTATAAAAACATGGCAGCCTCCACAGCAAAACGTGTGTGGAGGCTGCCATGTTGCCAAGCATCTGAGCTTGCTCTGAAAAGTGACAGCTTTTCCAGCATGATGGAAGCGCTGGAACTTACGTCATCAGAGCACTCAAAAAAACGCCAGGTATCTCCCTTGCAAATGTGAGGAAAACGCTACAAGCGAGTCCCAGTTCGCTTGGAGTGCTGCTCGAACGGAGCCATAGTCATCCAATCGCAAAAGACAAATGTGTGCAGGCAAAAATCAGCAGCTAGCTCCCACTAGTGTTGAATATGTGCGTATTCTCTTTCAGCAAGGGATAACAAGAGAACAAAGCACATTTAAAAATAGATGTGAATTTATAAATGACATGTTCTATCTGAATCATGCAAGTTACATTTTGAATTTACTATCCCTTTATCTCCTTAAGGACTGCAGCTGTAACAGATGAAAAAAAATTAAATAATAAAAATAAATAGTTATGTAGGGTTAGGGTTAGATCTAGGCTTAGTGGTAGATCTAGGGGGAGGGTTGCGGTTAAAAGGTCACTGAAGGAGAAAAAGGTTAATCGTAAAAATTGAAAATTGGGTATTTCAAAACTCAGGTCAAAATGAAGAAACTGTTTAGCCATGTTGTTTTCTCGGGGGTTGTAGATGCGTAACAGATTTTGGGGGTAAAAGTAAAAAAAAAAAAAAATAATAATATTTTTAATCATAATTTATAAAAAGATTTAGTAAAAATTATATGATATGATGAAAAGAATGGTATCTGTAGAAAGTCATTCTTATGGCGAGAAAAACGGTATATAATATGTGTGGGTACAGTAAAGGAGTAAGAGGAAAATTACAGCTAAACACAAACACCGCAGCAATGTAAAAATAGCCCTGGTTCGCTAACGCTAAAAAATTGGTACAACAGTCAGGTCACTAAGGGGTTAAATATGGTAAAAAAAAATTAAGTAAGAGGGAAATTACAGATAAACACAAACACCGCAGCAATGTAAAAAGAGTCTTGGTCGCTAACGCTAAAAAATTGGTAAATCAGGGGGGCGGAGCCAGCTACCGCTGCAGCAAGACGTGCTATGTGGAGCTCCTGAGACTAAGAGACATAATACTGATTTTTTTTTTCAACAAGGGGGAAAAAAGAAGCTATTTTCAACCACCAAGGGAACTTTCTTATCGACCTTTAAATGATCAAGCCAGGAATAACATTTTGACATACTGAGAAGCATGAGGGCACATTTTGTGACCGTATCTTCTAATTGATGCCTAAATAAAATGGCGACTGCACCGCTCTATCGCAACTAGACCCAGCAACTGTTCTCTTCTGGAGGAGCTATATATTGCCAACTACAGAAGAGCTCCATAGCTACTATAGACTCGGAAACATGGACAGGAAGCCTATTGCTATGGGGGCTTTGGATACAGGTGACGCATGGGAGGCTGAGATCCGCAATACCCTGTTCCGCCATTTTGCTGACCTAGAGAAACAGCTCTACCAAGCTCTTGTTTTGGACATGGCTGCTGAAGAAGTCAAGGAGGCTATTGCTCCTGCACAAGATACCCATTTTCGGGTCACAGCCTCATCTGATAGTGATTCCAGCCCACTTTGGCCCCACGACACTGCCTGTGAGGATCACCGGAGTGTGTATGCTATTACGATGACAGATCACGCTGCCTGCTTTCTGGGTCCTCCGGTCTCTCATCAACTGAAATCTCCAGCCGGCCTTAGCAAGAGTGAGAAGAGTAGAACACTAAAGGGAGACCGTACACTACATAATTGCATTGAGACAAGTCTAGTGGGGAGCGCACCGGCTTCTAGACTTCCAAGCGTTTCAGGCCCTATTAGGATTCAGCTCAGCACAGGATCGCCTGCAGTGGCTGCATATGTAGGGCGCACAACTGAGGAGACCTTAGGAGAACCACAGAGCAGTGAAGCCAGCAAGCAAGCATTATATACGGAATCAGAACTGCTTGCTGATATTCCTGGAGCCCTGCCTGGGGAGATCCAGTATTATAACCCCCCACCCCGAAATGTCTCTAGACAAGGCATTGGTTAAAGTCTCCTTAGGACTGTACTTTCCTGGACTTTTAAACTACGCAGCTCTGTTGTTATAGTTGTTCTGAAAAGTTGTACCGTATGTATAGATATAACAACCAGGTGTTGGCTGCTAAAGTCTAATGGGTATCGCTATTATTCATAGTTTAGTTGATATAATAACTTACTTAGTCGCATATGATCTCATCAATTAGTTCAATACTGCAAACATACTGTATGATTATAAATAGATTAATATGTGAGGTCTATTCATAACAGAGACTCTTCTTAACTACTTGCAGTGATCCAACACATGACATTAATAGTCTGCTTGATATACTTAGAGATTTGTGTATAAAGTCATAAATAAGTACAAGTTGATACTAGACATGTGTGATTCGTTTCGGATCGATTCGGAAATTCGGACGAATTCGTAAAATTCAGGATTCGGATCGATCCGAATTTCCGGATTAAAATACTGCCGAATCTACCGAATAAATCCGAATTAGTTTGGATTTATTCAGATTTATTCGGTAGATTCGGATGGCCATGGATTACACTAGTATTGTACAGTATATTAGGTTATATCACTCTGCTATGGGTTACACCTAATATACTGTACATAATACTAGTCTAATCCCACCTAACACTTACTGAAATTCCGAATTTACGAACCGAATCGAACCGAATCGAGTCGAATTTTTTAGAATCCGAATGAATCTGAAACGAATCCGAACCAAATCGATTCAAATTTCTCCGAATTCTAATCGGTCCAAACCGAAATTCGAAAAATTCTGAATCAATCCGAACCGAACCGAACCAAATTTTTTCGCCATGCACATATCTAGTTGATACTCAGGTGGGAAATGTTTACTGAATTATTTCTGAGTCATGTTTCTAAGCCATTTATTTACTGATTGTGAAGACCAGGAATATTACCTCTGCACTGCTCACTCACTCTGGTACACTAGGGGGGCATATAATGACAACAATATTTAGGCTGCAGTGTATTATTATTTGCTCTCCTTGTTATCCTTTGGTACATTTGCACTTGCGCAGGGTTCCTTCAAACTCTTTTTCCCTCCCCTCATATATCTTTATATAGCCTCTTCCTATGTGGGATCATGTGTGATGGGCATAGGGCCCATGCTCAATCACCAGGTTTCTACTAATTAAATAGGAAATATGTGCTTCCCAATTTGAAAATAGCTACCCTTCTGTTTCACTTAACATCAGTGAAGATCTCATGACAATGCTATTGCTTGCATAGAAGCAGCTAAACCACTACACTCTATGTTTATGTGAGATTAGCCTATAACTACTATCCGTAAATAGATTATTACCATTCACATAAGTGACCCCTAGGTCTAAGCAAGCGCGCCTTTGAACTCTAGCGCTAAAACTCAATTGTGTTTTTTTATGCCGGCCAAATGTCCCTTGTTATGTATTTTGCAGATTTACCCCCTGGAGACGTTAGCTGGTATGATTATTTAGAACTGTTTTATGCTTAAAAGACTTAAGAGCACTTTTCTTTTACACTGTATATGTGCTTAACTTTTGGGATTCTTCCCCACAGGGTTATAAATGTACTACTCCACAATGTCTGCTTAAAGTTGGCACTAAGTTTATATACTATGCTACATATGAGCCTCCATTATAGTCACCTTACAACTACATTTTGTCATAGTTTTGCTCTTCATTAATACCCATATATTACTGTGTGCAATCTACCATCTGCGCATTTAACATGTCTGTTATTGTAGGCTGGTCCTGCTTTATATATGGTTTCCCTCCCCAGGATGCCAGAGTTGATCTATGTAACTTCCATTAAACATATTCCCTAAGATTTTTTTTAAGCCCTGGTATGTTGGCTCTTGCAATGGTATGATGTACACTTGGTTCCTTTCGCGTTCATATTGACAATCCATGTTCTTAGTTGATCTCTCGCTTTGTTGTGGTACCTTGTTTTGTTAATGAATGCTTACTTTGAAGTATGATATAAAAAGCTTCCCAAGCTGTATGTTTTTCACACCATATATAATTTACCACCTCCCCCCCCCATAATAATACACCTCCTAATTTAGGAGGGTTAACTATATGGCTTCTCTTTCCTATGCCATAACTTATCTACCTAATTATCATAACTACCACCATAACTATCTATATAATATATCCTATTAGATACAACGTACCCACTTACTTATCCTACTGTCTACAAGTGACCCCTGCTATGTCCCTCTACTAACACATACTAATGTGAATGGTCCAAGAGTGGCCATTATTTTCCTTTTGGGGACTTATCTTTCTTATACACTGACTCTCGCAAACAAAGGGTACCTATACTTAAATACTTCTTCTCTCCTACCTTGAGTAAATATATAGGTTAGGTCCAAAAGTGGCCTATTAAGTAATGAGAAAGATGTTTCAAGTTTATTTGTTCAAGGTGTTATCTTAAATATTGTAACCTATCTTAAATATAAAAAGAGGTTTGTCATTGAGGCCTGTGAGTGGTCTCTCCAGATAGCAATAACCTCCTAAACTTGGTATATTTTTGCTTGAGGCCCAAGAGTGGTCTCGTGTGTGAGTTTGGAGGAAGGTTGAGTACTAGGCATTTCATACATGTATGTTTAAATTGCATATTACTAGGCTTACCATAATTTTTAGAGGTGAAACTGGGACCACCTGGTGCGGTGCCAGTGGGGGTGTGGTCAGGAGCGTGGTCAAGGGGGCGGGGCAATTACCGGTCCTTTTAAAGTAGTAGCTTTTATGTGTGTAATGTTTCGTGGATACTCTACCCTTCCTCAGTCAAACAAGTGAATCACACAGTTTAAATAGACCATAACACCACCCCCTAGTGAAAAAGGCACCATTACGTTGTCATAGCAAATAAATCATTAATCTAAATCTCAGATTCTAAATAATGCCAAATATCAAGCATAATTATCACTTTCATAATGATCAATTTCACAATTTAATATCTGCAGTGTAATATGTGTTTTATGTGTCTAATTAAGGAACAGAGCCAAATACTGATAAAGCATAAATACAATATTGAATAAAAGTAAAAAAGAAACAGGTACCTGCTAAAGCTGTTTAAGAGGCTACTCTATACCATAATGCAGGAAGATTATAGCCAAAATGCTATCCTGCATGAAGTAAAGCAAGATCCAGGCCAAAAATCCTTCCTGTCTGTACTTCCTAGTCATACCCATATGATTCCCCTAAAGGTGTATTACGGACAATGTCAGCAGGGGTCTGGGGGTGGTGTTAAATACTTAGAAAAATAAACCAAGTAGTACTACAAATTAAAAAAAACCCTATGCTGCTCACTCAGCCTGTATTACTAAATGTAAACTTTGAAGGACACGAACGTTAAGCTAAGCAGGGCTGTATGTAACAAAGTACCAACATCTAACTATGCTGGAGAGTCACAGTCCAGTCACATTTTGAATAATGTGTCTGGGTTTCAGGTGGTCTGAAACCCGGACACATGATTTGAAACCCAGAGGGGGCAACCCTACTGGGACAGAATGAACAACTGGGTGGGACACTGGGACAGCGCCTCCAAACCGGGACAATCCCAGTAAAAGTGGGACTTCTGGTAAGCCTACATATTACTATTGTAACCCAATGCTATTCTGTATTACTGTTTCAAGATTTTTGTATGCCTTTTTTAAAAAAAAAAAAAAAACCTCAAATAAAAATTATTTAAAAAAAAAAAAAAAAAAAAAATTCGTAAAACAGTTAGGTCACTAAGGGGTTAAATACGGTAGAAAAAAGGAAAGCAGCAGAACTTCCCCGTGGAGGTTGTGGATGTCACGTGTTTCTTGTGTAGAGTGGAGCTTTAAATAGTTCAATATTGTTAATTTAAAACAGTAGATAATACATGAAAACTAAAGAATTACTCCTGTGATTTCCTGAGATGATCTATTTATAACTTAGAATAATCATTACATTTGCTTATACTTTGCCTTAACCTTATAAATGTCACTCGCCATAAACCAAAAGAAAGCAATTTCGTTTTCAGAATTGTGCCTATTGGTTGTTTGATACATTAAAGTTTATTTAAAAAAAAAAAAAAGGTTTCTGAATGATTGTGCATAAAGTTTATTTAAAAAAAAAAAAAGTTTTCTGAATGATTGTATATATTGGTTGTTTGATACATTAAAGTTTTGTTGAAAAAATAAAAAAATTTGCAGTGGAGGTCACATGCTTCCTGTCTAGAGTGGAGCTCCAGTCTGCAGATAAACTACTTTGAATGATTGTGCATATTGGTTGTTTGATACATTAAAGTTTTATTGAAAAAAAAAAAAAAATTGCATTGGAGGTCACATGTTTCCTGTCTAGAGTGGACCTCCAGTCTGCAGATAGACTACTTTGGTCGGCAGCCAAACTCTTCTCGTCTGATTGGCGGCTATTTAACATGTGACTTCTCAGCATGTATTCTGGGAGATGTAGTTCAGTAATTTAAAACTGACCTTTGTTCACTCCCATTTACTTCCTGTGCAGCTGCAGCTCGGTGAGTAAGTCAGGCTGTGTGTATTGTGTGATAAAACGTTTTAGTCACTTTCTAGTCTTCTTAAAAAGTTTATAATTGCTATAAATGTTGTTCTTTTAGTGCATGTTACTCATCTACTTGTGCCAGGCAATGGGAAAGTGCTGTTCAATTCTTTTTTTGTTAGTGAATGGTTAATACACACTGTGCTGCTCTCTGTGCTAGTGAAGGGTTAATACACACTGTGCTGCACTCTGTGCTAGTGAAGGGGTTAATACACACTGTGCTGCTCTCTGTGCTAGTGCATGGTTATTACACACTGTGCAGCTCTCTGTGCTAGTGAAGGGTTAATACACACTGTGCTGCTTTCTATGCTAATGAAGGGTTAATACAAACTGTGCTGCTCTCTGTGCTAGTGCATGGTTAATACACACTGTGCTGCACTCTGTGGTAGTGATAGGGTTAATACACACTGTGCAGCTCTCTGTGCTAGTGAAGGGTTAATACACACTGTGCAGCTCTCTGTGCTAGTGAAGGGTTAAAACACACTGTGCAGCTCTCTGTGCTAGTGCATGGTTAATACACACTGTGCTGCACTCTGTGGTAGTGATAGGGTTAATACACACTGTGCAGCTCTCTGTGCTAGTGAAGGGTTAATACACACTGTGCAACTCTCTGTGCTAGTGATAGGGTTAATACACACTGTGCAGCTCTCTGTGCTAGTGAAGGGTTAATACACACTGTGCAGCTCTCTGTGCTAGTGCATGGTTAATACACACTGTGCTGCACTCTGTGGTAGTGATAGGGTTAATACACACTGTGCTGCTCTCTGTGCTAGTGCATGGTTAATACATACTGTACTGCTCTCTGTGCTAGTGAAGGGCTAATACACACTGTGCTGCTCTCTGTGCTAGTGAAGGGTTAATACACACTGTGCTACTCTCTGTGCTAGTGATGGGGTTAATACACTGTGCTGCTATCTGTGCTAGAGAAGGGTTAATACACACTGTGCAGCTCTCTGCTAGTGAAGGGTTAATACACACTGCTGCTCTGGGTCAGTGAAGGGTTAATACACACTGTGCAGCTGTCTGTACCAGTGAAGGGTTAATACACACTGTGCTGCTCTCTGTGCCAGTGAAGGGTTAATACACACTGTGCTGCTCTCTGTGCCAGTGAAGGGTTAATACACACTGTGCTGCTCTCTGTGCCAGTGAAGGGTTAATACACACTGTGCTGCTCTCTGTGCTAGTGATGGGGTTAATACACTGTGCTGCTATCTGTGCTAGAGAAGGGTTAATACACACTGTGCAGCTCTCTGCTAGTGAAGGGTTAATACACACTGCTGCTCTCTGGGTCAGTGAAGGGTTAATACACTGTGCAGCTGTCTGTACCAGTGAAGGGTTAATACACACTGTGCTGCTCTCTGTGCTAGTGAAGGGTTAATACACACTGTGCTACTCTCTGTGCTAGTGATGGGGTTAATACACTGTGCTGCTATCTGTGCTAGAGAAGGGTTAATACACACTGTGCAGCTCTCTGCTAGTGAAGGGTTAATACACACTGCTGCTCTCTGGGTCAGTGAAGGGTTAATACACACTGTGCAGCTGTCTGTACCAGTGAAGGGTTAATACACACTGTGCTGCTCTCTGTGCCAGTGAAGGGTTAATACACACTGTGCTGCTCTCTGTGCCAGTGAATGGTTAATACACACTGTGCTGCTCTCTGTGCCAGTGAAGGGTTAAAGGACCAGTAAACACAGCAGATTTGCATAATCAACAAATGCAAGATAACAAGACAATACAATATCATTTACTCTGAATTTCAAATGAGTAGTAGATTCTTTTCTAACACATTTTAAAGTTATATATATTTCCACTCCCCCTGTACCATGTGATAGCAATCAGCCAATCACAAATGCATATACGTATAGTCTGAGTTCTTGCACATGCTCAGTAGGAGCTGGTGACTCAAAAAAAATGTAAATATAAAAGACTGTGCACATTTTTTTTAATGGAAGTAAATTGGAAAGTTGTTTAAAATTACAAGCTCTATCTGAATCATGAAAATTTAATAAAGCCTGAGTGTCCCTTTAAGACACACAGAAGCACAACTGTAGCGCAAGTTATGTTTATGAGTTAGTCATTTACAGCAGCTACACACAGGGCAGGGGAATAAGATAAAACGTTATATAAATCAGTATTAGACACTGAGTATCATGTAATGTGTATAATGTGCAGCTCACGTGTCATCACACAGGTGTAGTTTATTCATTTGTAAAGCAGACAACAGCTAAAGTGTTATATTATAAATAAATATATGTGTAGATATGAATGTATGGGAATGATTAGCTGCATTATGGTCAGATTTGCCCAGAGTAGTACAGGGCAGTGATGGGTCCTAACTCACACAGTGGCGGCTCGTGGGTTATTCAAATGGGGGTTCACGGACCAGTTATGTAAAATGATATATATATATATATATATATATATATATATATATATACACACATACACACACTGTATATTGAATATATTTATATATATATATATATATATATATATATATATATATATATATATATATATATATATATATATATACATACATACCAGTGGCGTATTTAGGTTTTGTGCTGCCCTAGGCACTAAAAATTCTGCTGCCCCCACCAAGTTTTAGGCCTTTTGTGGCCATATTTTTTTTATTTTTTTTGGTCATTGTGTAATTTTACTTTTTATAGCATTTACAAAGTAAATTTAATTTTGTTTGCAAAATTATTGTTTGTATATATGTGTGTGTGTATATATATATATATATATATATATATATATATATATATATATATATATATATATATATATATATATATATATATATATATATATATATATATATATATATATATATATATATATATATATATATATATATATAAAATCATCCAGGGAGTCTGGACTATTACTGTATCAAGATTATTTTTATTTAAGGTGATATTTTGAATAGAAATTCAACCCTTCCATACACATCTCTAAACCTAACTTAAAAAAAAAAGATATGCATAAAGACTTTATGTGAAAAAAGTACATCTACAGACAACCACATGCTTTGAGTTGGAACTTGGAAGCATTATTGGAGCTAAAAGTTTAAAAGGGATCATTATAAGGCAAACATCTGTGATATTATAGAGTGATATGAAGAAGGGGTTAATATATGTTCTTAAATAGGAACTCTAAGCCCCCTTCTCCCCAGCAATACTTTTCCTGTGTGATTTATTTTCTGGTGACTCCCGCTGTACCTGACATTGTGAGAGATGAAACACAGGCTACTCCTCTGTGTCTGCTAGTTTTCACAAGCAGATTCCCCTGCAGAGATAACATGCAGCACTGAGGTGGAGGGGAGGGGGATAAGAAGAGCAGGAGGAAGGGCAAGTAACACACTATGAATGGACACAGCTTCCCTTCCATAAATCTAGCTAATGACTGATTTAATTGCTAGCTAGCTGCTATCTGTTATGGCCCCCGGCCCCACAGGAATGTTTTTAAGAAAGTTACTCATGACACAGTTGAATGCACAGTATTTGCTCCAGCTCCACGCACACGCTTGATGCAACAGCACACCATGGGCACCCAGTGTTAAACTATTTCCAGAAGCACCAAGTCAGACTCGAGGATTTATTAACTTTTAATTACCTCCCTGCTGCAGCATTTACAGTCAGCTGCACTCGCTAACCAGACTGAGCCATAGAAAACTCAGTGTTGCCGATCACATAGGTCTTCATTTCAGTGATCTCTGAGGAACAGTGGGCTGGCTCTGGTGCTCCTGGCAGCTTATTCACAGAGCAGACAAGATGGCTTTTGTTATGGAATATGGAGTGAACATAATAGCCGTCTTCTCTGCTCTGGGATTAAGCTGCTTTGTGACTGCAAGCAGTATGGTAGTCTCCCATATAAGCCCTCTGTTAGAATTAAAGATTCAATTTTCTCACCTTGTTAGATCACTCAGCCCGGTCTCCTGCTTCTTCCTTTTCTGCCGCTGCCACTGTGATTCACAATATGGAGGGATAACACACAAGTTTCAAAAACAGTGCTCCCCCTGCTGCCCGCCCATAGTAATGACACTAATCGCACATTGAAAATTGTGCGATTAGCAGAGGTATAGGCTCTGTTATGGGCGGAGCAGCAGATACATAGAAAACATGACCAAAAGGATATAGCAGCCTATACCTCCTCTACCGCACGTGCGGTAGAGAGGTATATTAAAGGATTTTTTTTATTTTATTTAAACTGCACAATCTAGACATTTTATTTAAACTGCACAATCTAGAACATTTTTTGGCTGAATAAATATAATTTTTCCAATAGGGGGAAATTATATTTATTCAGCCAAAAAATTAAATTCCTTTCTTTTCTTCCCTTTTTCACAGGAGGCTCACGTGCGGGAGTGCACATATGGAGGAGCCTCCACTGAACTCACATGGGTCGCGGGTCAGTATTTACAATTGTCCCGTTGCACAGGGCAAGGTCTAGGGCTCCTATTTGCCAACCTACCAGAAGTCCCCAAAGTGCACATTATCAGTTCTGCTTTATCTAGGGGCGCACAGTAACTAGCGCAGAGGGCAGCCCTGGCTTAAAAGGCTATAGAACCATTTATTTTCATAAGACATATGTGTGGCGTTGCACTATTCTAACACACAGGCTTAGTGAATACACTTTCCAAACAGATTAACACTTATTTTTCCAATGGCCAACCCCCTCCCCACATAGCCTTATTTGTAGGAGCCAATCTTACCTTGTTACAGAGTAGACAAAGGGTTGTCACTGCTATTTTGTTAGCAACACTTGTATTCTTTTACATGATTTTATTACTCCTGCTCAGACGTACTAGGGGCAGATATGTAGCAGGGTCAGGTTTATGAAGCCTGTAGTGTGCACTTACAATGCTAATAATTGTGAAAACCCACAGTTTTCAGAGTTTAACCCCATAAAGACCAAGGACATGCCATCCACGTCCACTAAAAAATGGTTGTTAATGACCTAGGATGTGCCTGGCACGTCCTGTGGTTTCAAGTGCTGGAAGCAATTGTGAACTCTTTCAGGGTATTGCAGTAATGCCTCTATATAGAGAGCCCTCTCTGCATTGGCCAGCAATGGTGCCAATCGTAGGTGGGTGGAAGCCATAGCAGGGAGGTGGGTGGGTGGTCCATCGCTGGTCAGTTCCAGATCCTTTGTCCCTCAAGTGTGCGCAATTGGGCACGCGCCATCTACATCCAGTAAATGAGAGAGGGGGGAATAAATGTTGGGAAATGGTTCTGGATGTGGGAGGGGGCAGGGAATTGATGGGGGACAGCTACACTACAGAAAAATTATTTTTTATTTGGTGGTGAAATGGTGGCATGAAATATACCAAAATGGGCCTAGATCAATACTTTGGGTTGTCTACTAAAAAAACAATGTATAGTGTTACAATATAACTATTGCTAATTTTGAGTGGAAAAAAATGGTTTGGAAATAGCAATGTTCTACTTGTACTTATTGCCCTATAACTTGTAAAGAACATTTAAATATTGGGTATTTCTAAACTAAGAACAAAATTTGAAAACTATTTAGCATGGGAGTTTTTTGGTGGTTGTCGATGTATAACAGATTTTGGGGGTCAAAGTTAGAAATAGTGTGTTTTTGTTTCTATTTTTTCCTCATATTTTATATTTTTTTTATAGTAAATTATATATTATGATGAAAATAATGGTATCTTTAGAAAGTCCATTAAATGGCAAGAAAAACGGTATATAATATGTGTGGGTACAGTAAATGAGTAAGAGGAAAATTACAGCTAAACACAAACACTGCAGAAATGTAAAAATAGCCTTAGTCCCTAACGGTAAGAACATTTTAAAATGGTCTGGTCACTAAGGGGTTAAAGGACAGTAAAATTAAACTTTCATGATTCAGATAGGACATGCAATTTTTTAGCAACTTTCAAATTTACTTTTATCATCAAATCTGCTTTGTTCTCTTGGTATTATAAGCTAAACCTAGATAGACACATATGCTTATCTTTTATCTATTAGAGCATTTTTATAGCTTTTTACAGCAAGACACTGCTAGTTCATGTGTGCTATATAGATAATGTGCTCACTCCTGTGGAGTTTTTTGAGTTAGCACTGATTGGGTAAAATACAAGTCTGTCAAAATAACTGAAATAAGGGGGCAATCTGCAGAGCCTTAGATACAAGGTAATCACAGAGGTAAAAAGTACATTAATATAACAGTGTTGGTTATGCAGAACTGGGGAATGGTTAAAAAAGGGATTATCTATCTTTTTAAAATATAACAATTCTTGAGTAGACTGTCCCTTTAAGCAGAGATGTAAGTGCTTTTTCTATATGGTTTCAACATATCATCATTTTTTTTTCATTGCGGTGGTAAAGTTTGAAAACTGGCAGTAGCATAAAAATTCTCAATAGACTTTAACGACGATAAATGTTTTTATCACTTAGTTTTCACAATTTACCTCCTCAATGGAATTTAGGTCTTTGTGTTTTACAGCTGACAAAGCCCTTTATGACAATAACATTAGTTTCTTCAACATAGGTGTGTCCGGTCCACGGCGTCATCCTTACTTGTGGGATATTCTCTTCCCCAACAGGAAATGGCAAAGAGCCCAGCAAAGCTGGTCACATGATCCCTCCTAGGCTCCGCCTACCCCAGTCATTCTCTTTGCCGTTGCACAGGCAACATCTCCACGGAGATGGCTAAGAGTTTTTTGGTGTTTAAATGTAGTTTTTATTCTTCAATCAAGTGTTTGTTATTTTAAAATAGTGCTGGTATGTACTATTTACTCTGAAACAGAAAAGAGAAGAAGATTTCTGTTTGTAAGAGGAAGATGATTTTAGCAAACGTTACTAAAATCGATGGCTGTTTCCACACAGGACTGTTGAGATGAAGTAACTTCAGTTGGGGGAAGCAGTTGGCAGACTTTTCTGCCTGAGGTATGACTGGCCACATTTCTAACAAGACTTTGTAATGCTGGAAGGCTGTCATTTTCCCTATGGGGACCGGTAAGCCATTTTCTTAGATTAAGCAAAAGAATAAAAGGCTTTATAAGGGCTTAAAAAACTGGTAGACATTTTTCTGGGCTAAAACGATTACTTTACTAAGCATATTTGACAGATTATAACTCTTTATAGTTATTATAATCTTGGGGATTGTTGTTAAAAAACGGCAGGCACTGTATGGACACCTTTTTCAGATGGGGGCCTTCTCTAGTCATAGGCAGAGCCTCATTTTCGCGCCACTAATGCACAGTTGTTTTTGGAAGGCAAGGCATGCAGATGCATGTGTGAGGAGCTAAGAACCACTGAAAAAGCTTATAGAAGGCGTCATTTGGTATCGTATTCCCCCCTGGGCTTGGTTGGGTCTCAGCAAAGCAGATACCTTGGACTGTATAGGGGTTAAATGTAAAAACGGCTCCGGTTCCGTTATTTTAAGGGTTAAAGCTTTCAAATTTGGTGTGCAATACTTTTAAGGCTTTAAGACACTGTGGTGAAATTTTGGTGAATTTTGAACAATTGCTTCATGCTTTTTCGCATATTCAGTAATAAAGTGTGTTCTGTTTAAAATTTAAAGTGACAGTAACGGTTTTATTTTAAAATGTTTTTTGTGCTTTGTTGACAAGTTTAAGCCTGTTTAACATGTCTGAACCATCAGATAAGCGATGTTCTATATGTATGAAAGCCAATGTGTCTCCCCATTTAAATATATGTGATAATTGTGACATAGTGTCCAAACAAAGTAGGGACAATGATGCCACAGATAATAATAGTGCCCAAGATGATTCTTCAGATGAGGGGAGTAAGCATGGTACTGCATCACCCCCTTCTGTGTCTACACCAGTTTTGCCCACACAAGAGGCCCCTAGTACATCTAGTGCGCCAATACTTATTACTATGCAACAATTAACGGCTGTTATGGATAATTCTATTGCAAATATTTTATCTAAAATGCCTACTTATCAAAGAAAGCGCGATTGCTCTGTTTTAAACACTGAAGAGCAAGAGGACGCTGATGATAACGTTTCTGACATACCCTACACCAATCTGAAGGGGCCAGGAGGGAGGTTTTGTCTGAGGGAGAAATTTCAGATTCAGGAAAAATTTCTCAACAAGCTGAACCTGATGTTGTAACATTTAAATTTAAATTAGAACATCTCCGCGCACTGCTTAAGGAGGTATTATCTACTCTGGATGATTGTGACAATTTGGTCATTCCAGAGAAATTATGTAAGATGGACAAGTTCCTAGAGGTTCCGGTGCCCCCCGATGTTTTTCCTATACCCAAGCGGGTGGCGGACATAGTAAATAAGGAATGGGAAAGGCCCGGCATACCTTTTGTTCCTCCCCCTATATTTAAGAAATTATTTCCTATAGTCGACCCCAGAAAGGACTTATGGCAGACAGTCCCTAAGGTCGAGGGGGCGGTCTCTACTCTAAACAAACGCACTACTATTCCCATAGAAGATAGTTGTGCTTTCAAAGATCCTATGGATAAAAAATTAGAGGGTTTGCTTAAAAAGATGTTTGTTCAGCAAGGTTACCTTCTACAACCAATTTCATGCATTGTTCCTGTCACTACGGCAGCGTGTTTCTGGTTCGAAGAACTAGAAAAGTCGCTCAATAAAGAATCTTCGTATGAAGAGGTTATGGACAGAGTTCAAGCACTTAAATTGGCTAACTCTTTTATTCTGGATGCCGCTTTGCAATTAGCTAGATTAGCGGCGAAAAATTCAGGGTTTGCTATCGTGGCGCGCAGAGCGCTCTGGCTAAAGTCTTGGTCAGCGGATGTGTCTTCCAAGACAAAATTGCTTAACATCCCTTTCAAGGGCAAAACACTGTTTGGTCCTGATTTGAAAGAGATTATTTCAGACATCACCGGGGGAAAGGGCCACGCCCTTCCTCAGGATAGGTCTTTTAAGGCTAGAAATAAGCCTAATTTTCGTCCCTTTCGCAGAAACGGACCAGCCTCTACTTCTACATCTTCTAAGCAAGAGGGTAATACTTCTCAACCCAAACCAGCCTGGAGACCGATGCAAGGCTGGAACAAGGGTACGCAGGCCAAGAAGCCTGCCACTGCTACCAAAACAGCATGAAGGGATGGCCCCCGATCCGGGACCGGATCTGGTGGGGGGCAGACTTTCTCTCTTTGCTCAGGCCTGGGCAAGAGATGTTCGGGATCCTTGGGCACTAGAAATAGTTTCTCAAGGTTATCTCCTGGAATTCAAGGAACTACCCCCAAGGGGAAGGTTCCACAGGTCTCAATTATCTTCAAACCAAATAAAAAGACAGGCATTCTTACATTGTGTAGAAGACCTGTTAAAGATGGGAGTAATTCATCCAGTTCCAATAGGAGAACAAGGGATGGGGTTTTACTCCAACCTGTTCATAGTTCCCAAAAAAGAGGGAACATTCAGACCAATTCTAGATCTCAAGATCCTAAACAAATTTCTCAGGGTTCCATCGTTCAAAATGGAAACCATTCGAACGATCCTTCCTACTATCCAGGAAGGTCAATTTATGACCACGGTGGATTTAAAGGACGCGTACCTACATATTCCTATCCACAAGGAACATCATCAGTTCCTAAGGTTCGCTTTTCTGGACAAGCATTACCAGTTTGTGGCACTTCCATTCGGATTAGCCACTGCTCCGAGAATTTTCACAAAGGTACTAGGGTCCCTTCTAGCGGTTCTAAGACCAAGGGGCATTGCAGTAGTACCGTACTTGGACGACATCCTGATTCAAGCGTCGTCTCTGTCAAAAGCAAAGGCTCATACGGACATCGTCCTAGCCTTTCTCAGATCTCACGGATGGAAAGTGAACATAGAAAAAAGTTCTCTTTCCCCGTCAACAAGAGTTCCCTTCTTGGGAACAATAATAGACTCCTTAGAAATGAGGATTTTTCTGACAGAGGTCAGAAAATCAAAACTTCTAAGCTCTTGTCAAGTACTTCATTCTGTTCTTCGTCCTTCCATAGCGCAGTGCATGGAAGTAATAGGATTGATGGTTGCAGCAATGGACATAGTTCCTTTTGCACGAATTCATCTAAGACCATTACAACTGTGCATGCTCAGACAGTGGAATGGGGATTATACAGACTTGTCTCCGACGATTCAAGTAGATCAAAGGACCAGAGATTCACTCCGTTGGTGGCTGATCCTGGACAACCTGTCACAGGGAATGAGCTTCCGCAGACCAGAGTGGGTCATTGTCACGACCGACGCCAGTCTGGTGGGCTGGGGCGCGGTCTGGGAACCCCTGAAAGCTCAGGGTCTATGGTCTCGGGAAGAATCTCTTCTCCCGATAAACATTCTGGAACTGAGAGCGATATTCAATGCTCTCAAAGCTTGGCCTCATCTAGCAAAGGCCAAATTCATAAGGTTTCAATCAGACAACATGACGACAGTTGCATATATCAACCATCAGGGGGGAACAAGGAGTTCCCTGGCGATGGAGGAAGTGACCAAGATAATTCAATGGGCGGAGGATCACTCCTGCCACTTGTCTGCAATCCACATCCCTGGAGTGGAAAATTGGGAAGCGGATTTTCTGAGTCGTCAGACATTCCATCCGGGGGAGTGGGAACTCCATCCGGAAATCTTTGCCCAAATAACTCGATTATGGGGCATTCCAGACATGGATCTGATGGCCTCTCGTCAGAACTTCAAGGTTCCTTGTTACGGGTCCAGATCCAGGGATCCCAAGGCGACTCTAGTAGATGCACTAGTAGCACCTTGGACCTTCAACCTAGCTTATGTATTCCCACCGTTTCCTCTCCTTCCCAGGCTGGTAGCCAGGATCAATCAGGAGAGGGCTTCGGTGATCTTGATAGCTCCTGCGTGGCCACGCAGGACTTGGTATGCAGACCTGGTGAATATGTCATCGGCTCCACCATGGAAGCTACCTTTGAGACAGGACCTTCTTGTTCAAGGTCCATTCGAACATCCGAATCTGGTTTCCCTCCAACTGACTGCTTGGAGATTGAACGCTTGATTTTATCAAAGCGTGGGTTTTCAGATTCTGTAATAGATACTCTGATTCAGGCTAGAAAGCCTGTAACTAGAAAAATTTACCATAAGATATGGAAAAAATATATCTGTTGGTGTGAATCTAAAGGATTCCCCTGGAACAAGATAAAAATTCCTAAGATTCTATCCTTTCTACAAGAAGGTTTGGAGAAAGGATTATCTGCAAGTTCTCTGAAGGGACAGATCTCTGCGTTATCTGTTTTACTTCACAAAAGGCTGGCAGCTGTGCCAGACGTTCAAGCGTTTGTTCAGGCTCTGGTTAGAATCAAGCCTGTTTACAGACCTTTAACTCCTCCCTGGAGTCTTAATCTAGTTCTTTCAGTTCTTCAAGGGGTTCCGTTTGAACCCTTACATTCCGTAGATATTAAGTTATTATCTTGGAAAGTTTTGTTTTTGGTTGCAATTTCTTCTGCTAGAAGAGTTTCTGAGTTATCTGCTCTGCAGTGTTCTCCGCCCTATCTGGTGTTCCATGCAGATAAGGTGGTTTTGCGTACTAAGCCTGGTTTTCTTCCGAAAGTTGTTTCCAACAAGAATATTAACCAGGAGATAGTTGTACCTTCTTTGTGTCCGAATCCAGTTTCAAAGAAGGAACGTTTGTTACACAATTTGGACGTAGTCCGTGCTCTAAAATTCTATTTAGAGGCCACTAAAGATTTCAGACAAACATCTTCTTTGTTTGTTGTTTATTCTGGTAAAAGGAGAGGTCAAAAGGCAACTTCTACCTCTCTTTCTTTTTGGCTTAAAAGCATTATCCGATTGGCTTATGAGACTGCCGGACGGCAGCCTCCTGAAAGAATCACAGCTCATTCCACTAGGGCTGTGGCTTCCACATGGGCCTTCAAGAACGAGGCTTCTGTTGATCAGATATGTAAGGCAGCGACTTGGTCTTCACTGCACACTTTTGCCAAATTTTACAAATTTGATACTTTTGCTTCTTCAGAGGCTATTTTTGGGAGAAAGGTTTTGCAAGCCGTGGTGCCTTCCATTTAGGTGACCTGATTTGCTCCCTCCCTTCATCCGTGTCCTAAAGCTTTGGTATTGGTTCCCACAAGTAAGGATGACGCCGTGGACCGGACACACCTATGTTGGAGAAAACAGAATTTATGCTTACCTGATAAATTACTTTCTCCAACGGTGTGTCCGGTCCACGGCCCGCCCTGGTTTTTTTAATCAGGTCTGATGAATTATTTTCTCTAACTACAGTCACCACGGTATCATATGGTGTCTCCTATGCATATTTCCTCCTGTACGTCGGTCGAATGACTGGGGTAGGCGGAGCCTAGGAGGGATCATGTGACCAGCTTTGCTGGGCTCTTTGCCATTTCCTGTTGGGGAAGAGAATATCCCACAAGTAAGGATGACGCCGTGGACCGGACACACCGTTGGAGAAAGTAATTTATCAGGTAAGCATAAATTCTGTTTTTTTATAAATGTATATACAGGGGCAGACTGAGACCAACCAGGGCCCCTGGGCAAAAAGTGTGACAGGGCCTGCCACCCCCTTTTTGCTCCACCCATTGCCCCTCCCACCTTATATGCCCCTCCCATGTTTTTACTTGCCATATAAAGAGAAAAACCTGCTTTTTAACTAAAGATTCAAAGAGAATGAAGAAAAATGATAATTAAAGTATAATTAGAAAGTTCATTAAAATTTCATGCTATATCTATATCTTGAAAGAAAATGTTCCTATCCATTTAAAGTTGTTTTTTTTTCTTCTAGAAGACAGAACTATCAAGAGTTCTTTTATGAATGCAGGAAGCAAATTGCATACAATTAATCCATCATTTCACAGGGTTTAGATAAATACCTAGAGCCCAAATAAACATTTTTACTCTGTTGACACAGAAAATATAAATTCAATATCAGTGACCATAAAGATTAGAGATGTCATTCCCTGCATATTTACATTCTGAGCTCCCCAGCAAAACCGAAACCCTATAGATGTGCATTCAAATAAATGTTATTCACCCTAATTTAACAAAGATGATCCCAAAAAAGAGAAATACATAGAAAATTCTCATGTGAGATGCATGGTCTAAGGAATAATTAGATCCATACAATTGAGTAATCCCTGGTCTGTACTTTTTAGTTTCCGTCATTGCCATAATAAATATATAATATATTGCTGCTTGAGTTAACCTAGGTGTAGACCCTGCTGAGTAGCGTTAAGTGTACCTAGTGATGCACTGAAGTATAAGTGGTTGGTGTCATATCATTAAAGGGACCTGAAACACAAACATTTTTCATTCATGATTTAGGTAGAACATACTACACACTATTGGTTTCTAACTGAACACATGGGGTGAGCCAATGACAAGCGGTGTGTGTGTGTCTATATACAGGGTCACCTGTACAACAAAATATATAGTCTACATGCTCCACTGTCCATGTGGTCTATTCTACATCGGCAAGACCCAAGATGACTTGCGTACCAGAATGGCCAACCACCGCTCCGCCATAAGAATATGGATATGGAAGCCGGCATATCTCACCAGCCAGTGGCCAGACATTTTCTCAAGATAAAATGTGGTGGCTGACCTAAGATACATTATAATCAACCATATCCCCCCCCCCCCCCTAAGTAGGGGAGGTGACAGGGGGAAGATTCTCCTTCAGAGGGAGAGCAGATGGATCAATAACTTGGATACTCTAGCACCAAAGGGCTTAAATGCTAAGCTGGATCTTCAATGTTTTTTGTAAAATTTGTTATGGGTCTAGGGACTGTATAGTGGGAACATGCCTTATATTGCTATAATCGTAATCCTAGAATGTCATATGTTGTAGCTAGTGCTGTTATGATTCATTGAGATATGTTACTGAGTGGCTAGCATTTGCTTAAATTTGATTCTTTTAGTACCCGGGATTCTTGTGTATTACATTTGAGGGATTCACTCTATTTAGCGCACTATACACCACTGTGTTATTATGACATGACTAGCCCTGATATGTCATAGTTGGGAGTGTCAATTTGAATACACTGTATTTTTATCTAGCGGCTTATAGTGATGCTAAATAGGTCCCTTATAGGTGTACAATACTAGTAAGTATCTGTAATTGTGTCAAATCTCATGTTACCCAATAGTAGTATGTCCCAGTTTCTATTTTGGCTGTAATAATGAAATATTAGGTCTAAGTGAGATGATGATGAGGATTTTAGCATACATTTGACAATAACTATTGTTCTGATAGTAATAATGTGCAACATATAGTTACCATTTGATCAGTATCCTTCTATTTGACAGTATGTTAGTCTATTCTTCATGTAGCTATGCACTTAATTTTCTGTATTTATGCTGACTGCTGGTTTGTTCTTTTAGTAATCAACTGTATATTTGTTTTTAAATTTGCTTTTTTACAGTTGGCCTCTGTGGGCATCTGTAACTCAACTCGCTCATGCTCAATAGCGTGTGTTGAACCCTGTGGCGCTGCACACATTCAAGCAAATAGAATTTGTTTGTATAACTTGTATCTAAGGACGAGGTGTATATATATACTCACAGCCACCAATCATCAGCTAGAACCTAGGATAACAAGAGAAGGAAGCAAATTAAATAATATAAGTAAATTGGAAAGTTGTTTAAAATGATATGCTATGTCTAATTATGACTTTACTGTCCCTTTAACCCCTTAGTGACCACAGTACTTTTCCATTTTCTGTCCATTTGGGACCAAGGCTATTTTTATATTTCTGCGGTGTTTGTGTTTAGCTGTAATTTTCCTCTTACTCATTTACTGTACCCACACATATTATATACCGTTTTTTCTCACCATTATATGGACTTTCTAAAGATACCATTATTTTCATCATATCATATAATTTACTATAAAAAAATATAAAATATGATGGAAGAAAAGGAAAAAAAAACACACTTTTTCTAACTTTGACCCCCAAAATCTGTTACACATCTACAACCACCAAAAAAACACCCATGTTAAATAGTTTCTAAATGTTGTCCTGAGTTTAGAAATACCCAATGATTACATGTTCTTTGCTTTTTTTGCAAGTTATAGGGCAATAAGTACAAGTAGCACTTTGCTATTTACAAACCATTTTTTTTTTTTCAAAATTAGCGCTAGTTACATTGGAACACTGATATCTGTCAGGAATCCCTGAATATTCCTTGACGTGTGTGTGTATATATATTTTTTAGTAGACAACCCAAATTATTGATCTAGGCCCATTTTGGTATATTTCTTTTTTTTTTTTTAATTTTATTTTTATTGAGGTTGTGCGAAAATAATACAACACAAGAGGAGGAACATATCCTAAGACAAACATATAAAATACAGTATAATGATTCTGCATATATAGAGATAGATTACATTCCCATAACAGATAACACCAAGCGGAAGACTGGAACCTCAGTTATTTTTACATACAATGTTTAGAGAACATAGTAGGATATGTAGGTAAGATATAATATATAAAATGAAACATAGTGACTTAGAATAAACTGGCAATAAATATTTCAACCAATAGCTACCATGAAGGCGCCAATCCTTTGCTAAAATAATATACTATGATATGTGGGTATGATATAATGATTATGGTGCGGCATGGGCAAGATAAGCCGCGTAGTTAGTTCTCCCAGGTTGGGAGGCTTATTATGGGGGGTGGGGGGGGGGGGGAGGTGAGAATTTAAATATAATAGAAAAGTGAGTTGTGCATATATTGATGTCTAGAAGTACAGTAGTTATAATAAGGATAATAAAGTAAAGCCAGCTTTGTTTGTGAGTGGTTATACGTCTCTAAGCTCCCAATGATAGTTAAGGGCTTGCACCTAGTTAAAATGGTAAAGAAGAGGGTTCTGCTGTCTCGGCCGCTGGCAGCCCAACCCCAGTGGGTTAATATCAATGGTACTAGCTCAAAAGTCTAACGTGGGAATGGAATGGGAAACTGAATCCAGTGATCTATACACTGCGAGGGTCAATTTTTAAAGAAGACAAATTGTGTATATAGAATCAATACTCTGCTGGCTAGGATCAATGGTCAATACTGAAACAGTAAACACATTTAGCACAAAGCTGGACCACAAAGATAAAATATAATAGGGGGTCCTGAGTCAATTATGGGTATGTTATCTTGAGGAATAGGGAGCCCTAAAACATGAAGTACTGGGAACATACAATAGTGAGTGCCAAGACCCATATAGAAGGTAGGAACCTTTACAAAATGTTACCTCTAAGACAGGTGGTTATACTGCAACTATGGGTTTAACAAGTGGATAAGGGCTTTTGACAAACAGGCTCTTCAGCCACATGGGGTAGGGGCATCCGCCTAGGTATAGCGGTAATTACACTACTGTATGGATGATGGAAATGTAACAAACATGCAGATATAAATATGAAAAGCATGAGAAGCCTAGCCTCACACCTTGAGCCACTTAAATTCAATACAGAAGCATGGCCAAGCTATAGATATGGCACAGTCTAAGCAAATTAGTCTAAATCCTATGGTATGCTGTAACTAGTGGATCAAAAATCACTGATTTGGGCACAATAGCTTATATATTAGTAAGACAAAACATAACACATAGTATTATAATCATGTTATCAGTGTAATCATAAGCAGGCACATAGAGAGATAATGAAGAAAGTGGCACCATTACTAAGATTGGTAAGCCACATCGTGCATGAGAACCTATAGCCAGGGTAGAGGGAAAACAGTAAGGAACAATGAAGTCAATAACTATAGTATTATAACGTTAATTCAGTTCAGCAATTATGAGCAGACAGTCCGTAAGGAGTTTGGCTAAGTCTATCCCACTCCAACTTTAGATAAATGTAAAAAGCCTCTCCGGCTCTTCTGGTACCGGAACAGCCAGTTTCCATAACCGCCTATGTTAGATGCCGAGAGAGAGAGTTCCAAAGCTGCGTGGTGGGTTGGCGAATGACGGGCCTAGAATCCGGATCCAAGACTCCAGACCACATCATCGCCGCTGAGACTGCAGCACCGGATTCCGCACTTCCACTAAGCGCCGGCACTTCTGCTTTGCCTTGTGTAGCTTTGTGCACCTCTATTGGGCTATATGCGAGAGCCGGCCGAGTCGCTGTGGCATTGATCTCCCCAGTGTGCAGTGGATTCTTTCCCAGCTGGGCTTCGTCAACTTCCGCGTCCGCAGCATCCCGCTCTTGTAAGCAGAGCTCCTGGACTCCTCCAAATACAGAATCAGGCTGTGTGTCTGTTCTGAAGATGCATGCGTCCTCAGGCAAAGAGTTTCTGTATAGCGCATTTTCAAATGCGGCGTGGTGATCTCTCAGTATGCTGCGCAGCGCTTCCAGAAACTGAGTGGTTGTGTGCATGTTTGATTTAAGTGTCCAGCTTTATAACAGGCACGGGAGAGTTGAAATTATGTAGGTTATGGGTTGCTATAATTATTCCACAGGATCTATATAGCTTCACTGCCATGCGGGTCGCCCGTTTTAAGCTGCCGATACAGGCCTCTAGTCTCAGTTAGGCAAAATCACGCTTGAAGCCAAAGTTGGTCCACAATAAAAGTATGGTATTAATCCCAGCTATTAGTAGAGAGTTCCATCAGGTTTAGCTGGATTAAAAACGTGTTCCAAAATCCTCAAAGGTAATATGAGTTCAGGAGCTCTATGAAAGTGCGTCCATGCTTGAGTGCTGTTGGCTCCGCCCCCCCCCCCCATTTTGGTATATTTCATGCCACCATTTTAACGCCAAATGCGATCAAATAAAAAAAATTGTCCACTTTTTCACAAACTTTAGATTTCTCACTGAAATTATTTACAAACAACTTGTGCAATTATGGCACAATGGTTGTAAATGCTTCTCTGGGACCCCCTTTGTTCAGAAATAGCTGACATTTATGGCTGTGGCATTACTTTTTTGTAATTAGGACGCTAAATGCCGCTGCGCACCACACTTGTTTTAGGCCCAGCAGTGAAGGGGTTAATTAGGTACCTTGTAGGGAGCTTGAAGGGTTAATTTATTAAATCACACTATAGAGCCTGGGTACATTTACACACAGATGTGTACTTATTAAAGCACATTATAAAGCCTGGGTACATTTACACACAGATGTACTTATTAAATCACACTATAAAGCCTGGGTACATTTACACACAGATGTACTTATTAAATCACACTAACGCCTGGGTACATTTACACACAGATGTACTTATTAAATCACACTATAAAGCCTGGGTACATTTACACACAGATGTGTACTTATTAAAGCACACTATAAAGCCTAAATACACGTGATCGCCCTGTGAGGGCAAGCTCCCTGGGGGTTACAGTGTACTCGTGATATATACAAAGAACACTCTCAGCATACCAGCAAAAAATACCATCAGCTCTATCTACAGTTGGCCACCTATTATTACAATATGTCACAAAGAAGGGCCTCAAAGAATGACAAGTTGCAAAAGTTGCCACAGAACAGTCAAAGTACTGTGAATACTTTCTTCAAGCACACAGATCTAACGGCAAATAAAAGGGATTCTGAAGTTCTACAAACACATGATGAAGACAGCCAATGTGACCTGACTTTTAATCCCAATTGCCCTTCCCCTTCAATGCCGGAAAACAGAGATTACACCCCAATTACCTATAAGGCTATGGAAGCCCTCATAGAGCAAGTTAAATCCTGCATCAAAGACGAATGTGCAGACTTAAAGAGGGAGATCAATGACCTTGGTCACAGGGTTGATCCTCTTGAAGAACACGAATTTGTATTGTCACAAAAAATAGCGAGCCTGGCATCCAGACAATCGCAACAAAGTCAACATGTGGCTGACCTTGAGGATAAAATAGACGATTTGGAAAATCGTTCTAGACGAGGTAATCTTCAGTTCAGAGGAGTCCCAGAGACAGTACTGGATAACAAAATTCAAGATTATCTACAAGCCCTCTTTGCAGAGATGACAGGAGACAGTACAGAAGAAAGCCCTATAATACCACTCGACAGAGCTCATAGAGCACTACGTCCTAAACCACCAGAAGAATCTCCACCGAGAGACATTGTTGTTCACTTTCAAAACTATAGACAAAAAGAAGAAATTTACAACATCGCTAGGAAACGACAAGCACTGATGTTTCATGGCCATCGGATCCAAATATACCAAGATCTTTCCCTAAGAACTCTTCAAAAAAGAAGGGACTTTCTGCCTCTTACTACCCACTTACGCTCATTAAACATCCCTTATAGGTGGGGATTCCCTACATCAGTAAATGCGGTGAAGAATGGCAAGAAGATTTATTGTACCTCTGTCTGATATAGGCAAATTTTGCAATTTGATGAACATTAAACAACCTGACAAAGAAGACCTACAACCCTCTCATAAACAACTGAGCGGACAAACCAGCCCTAGGCCCCAGAGGCGGTTGGGCCCGGAGTTATCAACTACACAAGCGCAGGCAAACCACTCTGGCTCATTCTGAGGAAATGGACACAGAACCCCCAGGCTGATTGAGCAGAACTGTTCGTTCTTCCTTTTGTGTTCAGTGACATTGGGATGTCCCTACACGACTCTGGGATTTATGTCTACTTTGACAAATTTATAAAAGAGACTATGTGCAGATAACTCACTTGCTATTATAGATTCCTTTCAACTCTGAGACAACGGCTCCACCTTCAACCTAACAGGAGGGTAACATTTTAGTTGCAATCTAAGTATATAGTTAGGGTATAGTGACTGCAATTTAGCATAGTTGGCACTGTTTTCTGAAATATACTGTATGCTTTCGGAAATTTGTGTATATAACAATTGTCACGTTCACTTTATTAGCAATCTGTTTCAAGGTATTACGTAAATGCGCATTCAGCTTTGGCTGTATGCCTAAAGTTAGCTTGGACGTGTACTTTCACGCCTTGTCATATAACGCAGCTTGAGGTCATTAACTCGCGTTGCGCAATGGCGAGGTAGGGGAGCTGCACGTTCATTTAGATCACATATTTTTTAATTGTGTTTTCTTTGTTTTGTACCTTAGAGTCATGTAATATTATGCTCCAACAATAGTTGAGCGCTTCTTTTACTATTCCAGACGTTAACAAAACCCAGAATTTTGTTAAGACACTCACTTTAATATTGAAGTTCAAATGTTAGGTTAATATTCTTATGTTCTGGAAGTAATTTATGTTTTGCCTAATATTGTTCTAGATAACAATGTCTGTGAATTCAGGTACCAATATTGCACTACCACCTTTTTTTTTTTCTCTTCTATTTATCCTTAAGAAATGTACACCTTTATACGCTGACTCTAGCTGATCCCACAGAGTTCATCATTTAGAACAAATGACACTTCCCTTGACCCCCCCAGAATCGATGTAGAGCTGCAACAACTAATCGTCATAATCGATAATAATCGATTATGAAAATAGTTGTCAACGAATCGCATAATCGATTAGTTGGTTTGCAATTAGTTGGTCTGTGCACAACACCAGCTGCTTAACTCCAATGAGCTCCTGCACATGGTATTGTGTTTTATGGTTATGTCCTTAGCCTAAAGGACATCTACAGATGTTTACTTTTCACTTTTTCAGAACAGTATAAGTTTACAACTACCCCTGGCTTATGTGCAACCCAGATATAATAGTTATCATTTGGATTGTTTATATCAAATCAGGTAATTTGAAACTATGCTTTGCATGATATAGTGCCAAGTTTTACACCTAGCCCCTAGATTGATGGAAATTATTTAAATTGATGTGCACTATTATCTGTTTGCACAAATATTAGCTGATACTTGCTATTGCTGATTATATGTACTGTATAAATAAATGTGTAAGACTTTGTCCTGTTATTGATATATAGTCCTTAGCACTTTTGATTTCTTTTTTATTGTTTTTTTTTATATTTTTAATAAATTGTAATAATATGTACCAGATTCAACCTTTATAAGTATATATCTGTTATTTTTAGAGCGGACTAGATATTTTCCCCTAACCTTTTAGCTGGTTATTTACCATTGCATATAGATATTCAAGATATATTTTTAGTTAGAATGAAGTCAAGGGTTACTATATTGAGAGGCCCCTTGCCAAGGTGGAAAACACTTTGCATTGGTGAAGAGCTAACAAAGATAAATATCCCACTTTGGTAAAATTGGCAAAAGTCTACTTATGCATCTCAAGCACCTCAACGTCAACTGAGTTCCTCGTCTCTGCTGCAGGAAATATAGCTACAAACAGAGAACTAGCTTTAGCAAGAAGCATGTGGACATGTTAAGATTTTTGCATTTCAATGCAAAGTTTCTGAAAGAGTGAATAACAGAATGTTATTAACAGTGATAGTCTAACTCTTTCTAATTCTACCACTTTTCAAACAGTTTGTGGTTTTGTTTTGCTTAATTTTAAAACTGTGTTCTGCTGCTTAAAAATTGGACAAACAGTTGTGTTAATGTAAAGTTTTAGTCTGAAGTTTATATTTGTAATACTCAGTATGTGGATTTTATTTAAAATATAGGAAAAAATTATTGATTGTTTTTTTTTATCCGATTAGTCGATTAATCGAAAAAATAATCGTCCGATTAATCGTTTATGAAAATAATCGTTAGTTGCAGCCCTAAATAGATGTATAGAAAACATACGACTCCTTAAATAATATCCCAAAGGTACGAGCTACGTCACCTTTACTTACTAACGCCTAGATTTAGAGTTGGGCGGTAGCCGTCAAAACCAGCGTTAGAGGCTCCTAACGCTGGTTTTTACCGCCTGCTGGTATTTGGAGACAGTCAGGAAAGGGTCTAACGCTCACTTTCCAGCCGCGACTTTTCCATACCGCAGATCCCCCTACGCCATTTGCGTATCCTATCTTTTCAATGGGATCTTTTTAACGCCGGTATTTAGAGTCTTGGCTGGAGTGAGAGTTAGAAATCTAACGACAAAACTCCAGCCGCAGAAAAAAAACAGGAGTTAAGAGCTTTTTGGGCTAACGCCGGTTCATAAAGCTCTTAACTACTGTGGTCTAAATTACACTAACACCCATAAACTACCTATGCACCCCTAAACCGAGGTCCCCCCCACATCGCCGCCACTCGATTAAAATTTTTAACCCCTAATCTGCCGCTCCGTATACCGCCGCCATCTACGTTATCCCTATGAACCCCTAATCTGCTGCCCCTAACACCGCCGACCCCTATATTATATTTATTAACCCCTAATCTGCCCCCCCCAACGTCGCCGCCACCTACCTACAATTATTAACCCCTAATCTGCCGACCGCACCTCACCGCTACTATAATAAAGTTATTAACCCCTAATCCGCCTCACTCCCGCCTCACTAACCCTATAAGAAATAGTATTAACCCCTAATCTGCCCTCCCTAACATCGCCGACACCTAACTTCAATTTTTAACCCCTAATCTGCCGATTGCACCTCACCGCTACTATAATAAATGGATTAACCCCTAAAGCTAAGTCTAACCCTAACACTAACACCCCCCTAAGTTAAATATAATTTAAATCTAACGAAAAAATTAACTCTTATTAAATAAATTATTCCTATTTAAAGATAAATACTTACCTGTAAAATAAACCCTAATATAGCTACAATATAAATTATAATTATATTGTAGCTATTTTAGGATTAATATTTATTTTACAGGCAACTTTGTATTTATTTTAACCAGGTACAATAGCTATTAAATAGTTATTAACTATTTAATAGCTAAAATAGTTAAAATAATTACAAAATTACCTGTAAAATAAATCCTAACCTAAGTTACAATTAAACCTAACACTATACTATCAATAGATTAATTAAATAAAATACCTAAAATTATCTACAATTAAACCTAACACTACACTATCAACAAATTAATTAAATACAATACCTACAAATAACTACAATTAAATAAACTAACCAAAGTACAAAAAATAAAATAGAACTAAGTTACAAAAAATAAAAAAATATTTACAAACATTAGAAAAATATTACAACAATTTTAAACTAATTACACCTACTCTAAGCCCCCTAATAAAATAACAAAGACCCCCAAAATAAAAAAATGCCCTACCCTATTCTAAATTAAAAAAGTTCAAAGCTCTTTTACCTTACCAGCCCTGAAAAGGGCCATTTGCGGGGCATGCCCCAAATAATTCAGCTCTTTTGCCTGTAAAAAAAAGATATACAATACCCCTAATCTAACCCAAACCCCCCTTAAATAAACCTAACACTAAGCCCCTGAAGATCTTCCTACCTTATCTTCACCATACCAGGTTCACCGATCCGTCCTCTGAAGTCTTCATCCAAGCCTCCGAAATCTTCATCCAAGCCCAAGCGGGGGCTGGCGATCCATAATCCGGCTGAAGTCTTCTATCAAGCGGCGGCTGAAGAGGTCCAGAAGAGGCTCCAAAGTCTTCATCCTATCCGGGAAGAAGAGTAGATCCGGACCGGCAACCATCTTGATCCAAGCGGCATCTTCTATCTTCATCCGATGACGAACGGCTCCATGTTGAAGACCTCCGACGCGGATCCGTCCTCTTCTTCCGACGTCCAACTGAAGAATGAAGGTTCCTTTAAGGGACGTCATCCAAGATAGGATTCTATCAGCCAATCGGAATTAAGGTAGGAAAATTCTGATTGGCTGATCCAATCAGCCAATCGGATTGAACTTGAATCTGATTGGCTGATTCCATCAGCCAATCAGAATTTTCCTACCTTAATTCCGATTGGCTGATAGAATCCTATCTTGGATGACGTCCCTTAAAGGAACCTTCATTCTTCAGTTGGACGTCGGAAGAAGAGGACGGATCCACGTCGGAGGTCTTCAACATGGAGCCGTTCGTCATCGGATGAAGATAGAAGATGCCGCTTGGATCAAGATGGTTGCCGGTCCGGATCTACTCTTCTTCCCGGATAGGATGAAGACTTTGGAGCCTCTTCTGGACCTCTTCAGCCGCCGCTTGATAGAAGACTTCAGCCGGATTATGGATCGCCAGCCCCCGCTTGGGCTTGGATGAAGATTTCGGAGGCTTGGATGAAGACTTCAGAGGATGGATAGGTGAACCTGGTATGGTGAAGATAAGGTAGGAAGATCTTCAGGGGCTTAGTGTTAGGTTTATTTAAGGGGGGTTTGGGTTAGATTAGGGGTATGTGGGTGGTGGGTTGGAATGTTGGGGGGGGATTGTATATCTTTTTTTACAGGCAAAAGAGCTGAATTATTTGGGGCATGCCCCGCAAATGGCCCTTTCCAGGGCTGGTAAGGTAAAAGAGCTTTGAACTTTTTAAATTTAGAATAGGGTAGGGCATTTTTTTATTTTGGGGGTCTTTGTTATTTTATTAGGGGGTTTAGAGTAGGTGTAATTAGTTTAAAATTGTTGTAATATTTTTCTAATGTTTGTAAATATTTTTTTATTTTTTGTACTTTAGTTTATTTAATTGTAGGTATTGTATTTAATTAATTTGTTGATAGTGTAGTGTTAGGTTTAATTGTAGATAATTGGAGGTATTTAATTTAATTTATTGATAGTGTAGTGTTAGGTTTAATTGTAACTTAGGTTAGGATTTATTTTACAGGTAATTTTGTAATTATTTTAACTATTTTAGCTATTAAATAGTTAATAACTATTTAATAGCTATTGTACCTGGTTAAAATAAATACAAAGTTGCCTGTAAAATAAATATAAATCCTAAAATAGCTGCAATATAATTATTCGTTATATTGTAGCTATATTAGGGTTTATTTTACTGGTAAGTATTTATCTTTAAATAGGAATAATTTATTTAATAAGAGTTAATTTTTTTCGTTAGATTTAAATTATATTTAACTTAGGGGGGTGTTAGTGTTAGGGTTAGACTTAGCTTTAGGGGTTAATCCATTTATTATAGTAGCTGTGAGGTGCGATCGGCAGATTAGGGGTTAATAATTGAAGTTGGGTGTCTGCGATGTTAGGGAGGGCAGATTAGGGGTTAATACTATTTCTTATAGGGTTATTGAGGCGGGAGTGAGGCGGATTAAGGGTTAATAACTTTATTATAATAGCGGTGAGGTGCGATCGGCAGATTAGGGGTTAATTATTGTAGATAGCTTGCGGCGACGTTGTGGGGGGCAGATTAGGGGTTACTAAATATAATATGGGGGTCGGCGGTGTTAGGGGCAGCAGATTAGGGGTACATAGATATAATTTAGGTGGCGGTGGTGTCCGGAGCGGCAGATTAGGGGTTAATTGTGTAATGCAGGGGTCAGCGATAGCGGGGGCGGCAGATTAGGGGTTAATAAGTGTAAGGTTAGGGGTGTTTAGACTCGGGGTACATGTTAGGGTGTTAGGTGCAGACTTAGGAAGTGTTTCCCCATAGGAAACAATGGGGCCGCGTTAGGAGCTGAACGCTGCTTTTTTGCAGGTGTTAGGTTTTTTTTCAGCTCAAACTGCCCCATTGTTTTCTATGGGGGAATCGTGCACGAGCACGTTTTTGAAGCTGGCCGCATCCATAAGCACCGCTGGTATCGAGAGTTGAAGTGGCGGTAAATTATGCTCTACGCTCCTTTTTTGGAGCCTAACGCAGCCATTCTGTGAACTCTAAATACCAGCGGTATTTAAAAGGGGCGGCCAGAAAGAAGCACGCGTAGCTAACGCACCCCTTCTAACGCAAAACTCCAAATCTAGGCCTCTGTAAGTAATGATCTAAGGTTTCTGTGCTATACGGACACCCGGTTTGTAACAAAGCTCCCAAGTTACTTTATAAACAAACAGGTTCTGGGCGGTTTCTACACTGTCTCAGACCCTGAAATACTCTTATCTCAGACATCTTCCCCCTTATTGTTCACACCAATTTATTTTTCCCCTTTTTTTTTGGTTGTTTTTTTTTTTTTTCCCTTACTCTCAAATATTCGCTTGACTTGATATCCTATCCAGCTCCCTCTATTAAACTTACCCATTCTTATAAGTGTTCCTAGCCCATGACAAACATGCCAACACGCTAAAGAGTAGGTGCATTAAATATAGCGACCCAAAATGTTAAAGGCTTCCTATCAGCGGAAAAGATATCCATAGCTTACTATGATTTTTATTAAAAAAAACTAGAAATCGTTATGCTGCAAGAAACCCACTTTAAAAAACACAATGAACCCATGCTTTCTATGAGGTCCTATGATAAACACTTCTGTAGCTCAGGCCCCCATAGGAAGAGTGGGGTTTGTATTTCCATCAAGCGTAACACCCCCTTTGAACTTTTGCAAAAATATACGGATAAAGAGGGCAGAATCCTGATCCTAGTTGGACTCTGCTATGGACACCCGATTACTTTGGCCAATATTTATGCTCCAAATAAACGCACCCCTAATTTTTTTTAGATCCCTGATCAATACATTACTAGATATCTCTAATGGCCCGATTATTCTAGGCGGGGATTTCTATTTCCCTATGAACCCTATAATCGACACTTCTACTGGGAAATCATACCTCCATAATAACCTGCTGAAAAATAATTGCGCAGCTCTCCAATCTATAAATTTATTTTACACATGGAGAACAACCCATACAAATAGACGGGACTATACTTTCTTCTCCCACCCACAGCATTCATATTCTAGATTAGATTATATTCTCTGTAGTCATACTCTTAACAAATCTCATTCACTCCAAGATATCCCACCCTGGTCTGACCATAGCATGGTCACTACCAAATTCAGCTGGTCTAGCAAGCCCCACAACACTTTTAACTGGAGACTCAATGACTCTATCCTCACAAACCAAGAAACGGTAGACAAAATTAGACAAATTTCAGACGAATACTTCTCCATAAATAAACCAGAGGACACGTTGGCCGCGAATAACTGGGAGGCATATAAATGCTTTATACGTGGGGTACTGATACAACGCAATGCTAAACAGCGTAAACTTAGGTCAGCACAGTTTGACTCATTGGCAGATAACTTAGCAACCCAGGAAGCTAACCATAAACTAGACCCAACATCCACCGCAAAACTTTCTAAACTCACTGAAGCAAGGGATATCCTCAACATTCCTTATACAGAATGCACACATGAGAGCTCTAACTACCAAATCAAAGTTTTTTGCAGAAAGCAATAAGGCAGGACGTCTTCTAGCTAGGTCACCCAAAAAACAAAAATATGCCACTTTCATTAGATCCCTCACACAACCTTCAGGCATAACTATTAACAAAAATGAAGAAATTGCAGGTTCTTTTGTTTCCTACTACACAAATTTATACAATCTACAGACTGCCAACACTCCTGATAAAACACAAACAATAGAATCACACCTAACAACTCTGGAAACCCCTTCTATAACAGACAATGACAAACAATTTTTAGATGCCCCAATAACACTGCGAGAAATCAAATTCACAATAAAGGCGCTACCCAATGGCAAATCCCCTGGGCCTGACGGCCTCACAGCAAAATTCTATCGGCTCCTCCAGGAGCAGATAAGCCCACATCTATACACACTTTTTAGTGCCATTGACCGAGGTTTCGCTTTTCCAAAAACCCTACTAGAAGCACTAATTACTGTCATCCCAAAATCAGGCAAATCAAAAGAACATGTAGGTAATTATAGACCAATTTCACTTATCAACATAGACATAAAACTTTACACTAAAATTCTCGCGAACAGGCTGAATGCAATCTTACCAAAAATTATTCACCCTGATCAGGTGGGTTTTGTTAAAGGATGAGAGGCATAAAGACAATACAATACGATAAGATTATTACATTCCTTGCAAAATGCCCATGATTATCACACTCCCTTAGCCCTACTCTCCACCGACGCGGAGAAAGCTTTTGATAGGGTGGACTGGCAGTTTATGTGGAAAGCCCTATTGAAGTTTGGCTTCTCTGATACATTTATCACCAGAATCCAAGCCTTATACCACAAACCCTGCGTAAAAGTCAAAATAAACAACACCATACCGCCCCACCTCCCCTCCCCCGAATGAAGACTCAAATTGAATAGACTGAAAGAAAAGTATGGTATAAGTTGTATGCAATGCATTATCACACACTGTTATAATATTATATATGTGGGAATTGGAAATGTTTAAATTCACTTAATGTCACTTACGCAACTGGCAATGTCTGGTGGGAACTTTTTCACCAGAAGCAAGAGGGGCCTCTGGCTACTTCTCGTGTTAAGCTTTACCCCATGGACCCTGTGGCCAATGCTTCCGTGTCTGGTCAAATCCAGTTAAATTGAAACTATGGACATTCTCATCTGGAAGGGCTATGGGTAACTATACAATGTTGTTTCCATACAGTATACCACTTTGTATTGCTTCCAATTTTCAAATAAAAGTTTTTAAAAAATAAAATAAAATAAACACCATCTCACAACCATTCCCCATTTCTAACGGCACACGTCAAGGATGCCCCCTTTCACCCCTGCTTTTTGCCCTCACAGTAGAAATACTAGCAATACAGATCAGGAGTAACCCAGATATACGAGGCATAGAATATGGCAACATCACTCAAAAAGGCCTTCTATTCGCGGACGATGTGATCCTTACTCTGCAATCCCCAATGACAACACTACCCGCATTAATTGAGACTTTAGAAAACTATAAACAAGTTTCCAATTTTTCCATTAATATGGAGAAATCGGGATTAATGCCAATTAATTTACCGTCACAGGAAATAGAAGCCATCACACAATACACGAAATTCCCTATCACAGACAAACTTAGATATTTGGGTCTCACAATCCCAAAAACATTGATAAGTTATTTTCGGATAATTTCATTTCTCTGCAAGTGAGTGTTAAAATCTGCTGGACTTCTGGCATAGGCAGGGACATTTATCCTGGTTGGGCAGGATCAATACGGTGAAAATGATGATAATACCTAAATATGTATACCTTTTCCAAACTTTGCCGTTGGCCCTGCCCAATACTTATCTCAAGACTCAACAGAGACTGATACATTCATTTATCTGGTCTTATAAAAGACCCAGAATAGCGCAATACACTTTATATTTTAGCAAGGAAGACGGAGGTCTTAACGTCCCTAATATAACCAACTATTACAGGGCAGCACATTGAACAAGAATAATCACTTGGAATCATTCTCCTCCTGATAAAATATGGATACAAATAGAGAGCCACCTGTCCCAGGTCAAACAAATGAGAGATATAGCATGGCTTCCTAAACACTCCAGACCCCATACACTACTAAACAACGGTTATATTAAAGCCACCCTCGAGACATGGGATTGTGTTATCGCTCATTTGAGTGGAGTATCCACTTCAATATCCCCCTTAACTCCGATATTCGGTAACCACCTGTTTTTACAACATAATCTCCTTTCTCATACTGCCACAAACACACTTACAGAATCTCCCAATATATTTACTCACAGATTCAACCGGGGTTAAAGAAAGAATGCTACTCAAGAGCTAGGATCTCCTTTTCATAACTGGTATGCATATTTACAAATCAGACATGCCATCAACAGCAGTCCTTATAAACAAGATATACTAAGACCATTGACATCTTTTGAACGACTATGTACCAACCCAAATATAAAAAAAGCACATCTTTCTATGACATATAGAATTTTGAGAGGCTCCTTCCCAGAAAAAAGACCCACATACTTGGCGAGGTGGAACGAGGAGTTATTGAATGATCTGGATGATGAAGATTGGAGGCGTTGTTTCCATATTACTCACTCCTCCTCTACCTCTCTGACTATGTCCGAAGTGAATTATAAAATAATAGCACATTGGTATTTAACGCCCCAACGCCTATAAATTATTTACCCTGCTGCCTCTTCTAGTTGCTGGAGGAGATGTGGGGAAGTAGGCACTATGACCCACATTTGGTGGTCTTGTCCGGCTCTGGCTGATTTCTGGCCACAAATAGAACAGAATATAAATCAGGTTTTGGGTATAAACATTCCTCTTCACCCATGCACTATCCTCTTAAATCACATTCCACAGGTTTCATGTGCTTATCCTAAAAAACTACTTCTTATAATGCTAATTTGTGCTAAGAGGTTGATTCCCAGACTATGGAAGACACAAGAGACACCCACTCTCTCCCAATGGGTCTCAGAGGTAGACCATATCATCTCACTTGAGAGAATCTATTACTCTTTCATAGGTAAACAAGACTTCATAACTAACATATTATTTTTGTGGGAGCAAAGGCTCCATGTTACTGTCTGAAATTTAGGCAATTTATTGTATTGAACTGATATGATTAGAAATCTATATAATGTACACTGGAATATATTGATCTGTTTTGATTTGTTCTATTGGGTCTAGAGATATATTTATAGCAGAGGATATAACTTGGATCTGTAACAATGTGAATAAGATAGGATTTTTTTTTTTTACCCTCACCCCTTCCCACCCCTCCCTGTATAATCTCTTTACCCCTTTATTTAACCCTAGAAAATACTGGGTCACTGTTACAACATAATGTATGTTTTTTTTCTTTTCTCTTTCTTTATTTCAAGAAATTGCTCATCTGTTATTATTAAAAATATATGTTGCATTATTGTTAAACTGATATGCCCAATAAAAATATTTAAACATAAAGCCTGGATACATTTACACACAGATGTGCACTTATTAAAGCACACTATAACGCCTGGGTACATTTACACACAGATGTACTTATTAAATCACACTATAAAGCCTGGATACATTTAGACACAGATATGTACTTATTAAATCACACTATAAAGCCTGGGTACATTTACACACAGATGTACTTATTAAAGCACACTATAAAGCCTGGGTACATTTACACACAGATGTACTTATTAAATCACACTATAAAGCCTGGATACATTTACACACAGATGTACTTATTAAATCACACTATAAAGCCTGGATACATTTACACACAGATGTGTACTTATTAAATCACACTATAAAGCCTGGGTACATTTACACACAGATGTACTTATTAAATCACACTATAATGCCTGGGTACATTTACACACAGATGTGTACTTATTAAATCACACTATAAAGCCTGGGTACATTTACACACAGATGTACTTATTAAATCACACTATAAAGCCTGGGTACATTTACACACTGATATGTACTTATTAAAGCACACTATAAAGCCTGGGTACATTTACACACAGATATGTACTTATTAAATCACACTATAAAGCCTGGGTACATTTACACACAGATGTACTTATTAAAGCACACTATAAAGACTGGGTACATTTACACACAGATGTACTTATTAAAGCACACTATAAAGCCTGGGTACATTTACACACAGATGTACTTATTAAATCACACTATAAAGCCTGGGTACATTTACACACAGATGTACTTATTAAATCACACTATAAAGCCTGGGTACATTTACACACAGATGTACTTATTAAATCACACTATAAAGCCTGGGTACATTTACACACAGATGTGTACTTATTAAAGCACACTATAAAGCCTGGGTACATTTATACACAGATTTGCACTTATTAAATCACACTATAAAGCCTGGTTACATTTACACACAGATGTACTTATTAAATCACACTATAAAGCCTGGGTACATTTACACACAGATATGTATTTATTAAATCACATTATAAAGCCTGGGTACATTTACACACAGATGTACTTAATAAATCACACTATAAAGCCTGGGTACATTTACACACAGATGTACTTAATAAATCACACTATAAAGCCTGGGTACATTTACACACAGATGTATTTATTAAATCACATTATAAAGCCTGGGTACATTTACACACAGATGTACTTATTAAATCACACTACAGGCAGTCCCCGGGTTACGTACAAGATAGGGACTTTAGGTTTGTTCTTAAGTTGAATTTGTATGTAAGTTGGAACAGGCACTTTTTTTAGGTGAAACTCTAGCCAAACATTTTTTTTTTGTTTTGGATAGCATAGGATAAAGTTTGTTTTGCTATCTGAACCCCTGTTCAGAAAATTTCACATCACTTTCTGTCCTTGTGACAATTGGATTTTCAGTATTTTGGATTATCCTGGAAAGAAGGATTGTCGATAAAGCTCTATTTTCTCTGTATGTAAGTACGAGTTGTACTTAAGTCGGATGTCTGTAACCCGAGGACTGCCTGTATAAAGCCTGGGTACATTTACACACAGATGTACTTATTATAGCACACTATAAAGCCTGGGTACATTTACACACAGATGTACTTATTATAGCACACTATAAAGCCTGGGTACATTTACACACAGATGTACTTATTAAAGCACACTATAGAGCCTGGGTACATTTTACACACAGATGTACTTATTAAATCATACTATACAGCCTGGGTACATTTACACACAGATGTACTTATTAAATCATACTATACAGCCTGAATACATTTACACACAGATGTACTTATTAAAGCACACTATAGAGCCTGTGTACATTTACACACAGATGTACTTATTAAAGCACACTATAAAGCCTGGATACATTTACACACAGATGTACTTATTAAATCACACTATAAAGCCTGGATACATTTACACACAGATGTACTTATTAAAGCACACTATAAAGCCTGGGTACATTTACACACAGATATGTACTTATTAAATCACACTATAAAGCCTGGGTACATTTACACACAGATGTACTTATTAAATCACACTATAAAGACTGGGTACATTTACACACAGATGTACTTATTAAATCACACTATAAAGACTGGGTACATTTACACACAGATGTACTTATTAAAGCACACTATAAAGCCTGGGTACATTTACACACAGATGTACTTATTAAATCACACTATAAAGCCTGGGTACATTTACACACAGATATACTTATTAAATCACACTATAAAGCCTGGGTACATTTACACACAGATGTACTTATTAAATCACACTATAAAGCCTGGGTACATTTACACACAGATGTGTACTTATTAAAGCACACTATAAAGCCTGGGTACATTTATACACAGATTTGCACTTATTAAAGCACACTATAAAGCCTGGGTACATTTACACACAGATGTACTTATTAAATCACACTATAAAGCCTGGGTACATTTACACACAGATATGTATTTATTAAATCACATTATAAAGCCTGGGTACATTTACACACAGATGTACTTAATAAATCACACTATAAAGCCTGGGTACATTTACACACAGATGTACTTAATAAATCACACTATAAAGCCTGGGTACATTTACACACAGATGTATTTATTAAATCACATTATAAAGCCTGGGTACATTTACACACAGATGTACTTATTAAATCACACTACAGGCAGTCCCCGGGTTACGTACAAGATAGGGACTTTAGGTTTGTTCTTAAGTTGAATTTATATGTAAGTTGGAACAGGCACTTTTTTTAGGTGAAACTCTAGCCAAACATTTTTTTTTTTGTTTTGGATAGCATAGGATAAAGTTTGTTTTGCTATCTGAACCCCTGTTCAGAAAATTTTACATCACTTTCTGTCCTTGTGACAATTGGATTTTCAGTATTTTGGATTATCCTGGAAAGAAGGATTGTCGATAAAGCTCTATTTTCTCTGTATGTAAGTACGAGTTGTACTTAAGTCGGATGTCTGTAACCCGAGGACTGCCTGTATAAAGCCTGGGTACATTTACACACAGATGTACTTATTATAGCACACTATAAAGCCTGGGTACATTTACACACAGATGTACTTATTATAGCACACTATAAAGCCTGGGTACATTTACACACAGATGTACTTATTAAAGCACACTATAGAGCCTGGGTACATTTTACACACAGATGTACTTATTAAATCATACTATACAGCCTGGGTACATTTACACACAGATGTACTTATTAAATCATACTATACAGCCTGAATACATTTACACACAGATGTACTTATTAAAGCACACTATAGAGCCTGTGTACATTTACACACAGATGTACTTATTAAAGCACACTATAAAGCCTGGATACATTTACACACAGATGTACTTATTAAATCACACTATAAAGCCTGGATACATTTACACACAGATGTACTTATTAAATCACACTATAAAGCCTGGGTACATTTACACACATATATGTACTTATTAAAACACACTATAAAGCCTGGGTACATTTACACACATATATGTACTTATTAAATCACACTATAAAGCCTGGATACATTTACACACAGATGTACTTATTAAATCACACTATAAAGCCTGGGTACATTTACACACATATATGTACTTATTAAAACACACTATAAAGCATGGGTACATTTACACACAGATATGTACTTATTACAGCACACTATAAAGCCTAGGTACATTTACACACAGATGTACTTATTAAAGCACACTATAAAGCCTGGGTACATTTACACACAGATATGTACTTATTAAATCACACTATAAAGCCTAGATACATTTACACACAGATATGTACTTATTAAATCACACTATAAAGCCTAGATACATTTACACACAGATGTGTACTTATTAAATCACACTATAAAGCCTGTGTACATTTACACACAGATATGTACTTATTAAAGCACACTATAAAGCCTGGGTACATTTGCACACAGATGTACTTATTAAAGCACACTATAAAGCCTGGGTACATTTACACACAGATGTACTTATTAAATCACACTATAATGCCTGGGTACATTTACACACAGATGTGTACTTATTAAATCACACTATAAAGCCTGGGTACATTTACACACAGATGTGTACTTATTAAATCACACTATAAAGCCTGGGTACATTTACACACAGATGTACTTATTAAATCACACTATAAAGCCTGGGTACATTTACACACTGATATGTACTTATTAAAGCACACTATAAAGCCTGGGTACATTTACACACAGATATGTACTTATTAAATCACACTATAAAGCCTGGGTACATTTACACACAGATGTACTTATTAAATCACACTATAAAGACTGGGTACATTTACACACAGATGTACTTATTAAAGCACACTATAAAGCCTGGGTACATTTACACACAGATGTACTTATTAAATCACACTATAAAGCCTGGGTACATTTACACACAGATGTACTTATTAAATCACACTATAAAGCCTGGGTACATTTACACACAGATGTACTTATTAAATCACACTATAAAGCCTGGGTACATTTACACACAGATGTGTACTTATTAAAGCACACTATAAAGCCTGGGTACATTTATACACAGATTTGCACTTATTAAATCACACTATAAAGCCTGGTTACATTTACACACAGATGTACTTATTAAATCACACTATAAAGCCTGGGTACATTTACACACAGATATGTATTTATTAAATCACATTATAAAGCCTGGGTACATTTACACACAGATGTACTTATTAAATCACACTATAAAGCCTGGATACATTTACACACAGATGTACTTAATAAATCACACTATAAAGCCTGGGTACATTTACACACAGATGTATTTATTAAATCACATTATAAAGCCTGGGTACATTTACACACAGATGTACTTATTAAATCACACTACAGGCAGTCCCCGGGTTACGTACAAGATAGGGACTTTAGGTTTGTTCTTAAGTTGAATTTGTATGTAAGTTGGAACAGGCACTTTTTTTAGGTGAAACTCTAGCCAAACATTTTTTTTTTTGTTTTGGATAGCATAGGATAAAGTTTGTTTTGCTATCTGAACCCCTGTTCAGAAAATTTCACATCACTTTCTGTCCTTGTGACAATTGGATTTTCAGTATTTTGGATTATCCTGGAAAGAAGGATTGTCGATAAAGCTCTATTTTCTCTGTATGTAAGTACGAGTTGTACTTAAGTCGGATGTCTGTAACCCGAGGACTGCCTGTATAAAGCCTGGGTACATTTACACACAGATGTACTTATTATAGCACACTATAAAGCCTGGGTACATTTACACACAGATGTACTTATTAAATAACACTATAAAGCCTGGGTACATTTACACACAGATGTACTTATTAAATCATACTATACAGCCTGGGTACATTTACACACAGATGTACTTATTAAATCATACTATACAGCCTGAATACATTTACACACAGATGTACTTATTAAAGCACACTATAGAGCCTGTGTACATTTACACACAGATGTACTTATTAAAGCACACTATAAAGCCTGGATACATTTACACACAGATGTACTTATTAAATCACACTATAAAGCCTGGATACATTTACACACAGATGTACTTATTAAATCACACTATAAAGCCTGGGTACATTTACACACATATATGTACTTATTAAAACACACTATAAAGCCTGGGTACATTTACACACAGATGTGCACTTATTAAAGCGCACTATAAAGCATGGGTACATTTACACACAGATATGTACTTATTACAGCACACTATAAAGCCTAGGTACATTTACACACAGATGTACTTATTAAAGCACACTATAAAGCCTGGGTACATTTACACACAGATATGTACTTATTAAATCACACTATAAAGCCTAGATACATTTACACACAGATATGTACTTATTAAATCACACTATAAAGCCTGTGTACATTTACACACAGATATGTACTTATTAAAGCACACTATAAAGCCTGGGTACATTTGCACACAGATGTACTTATTAAATCACACTATAAAGCCTGGGTACATTTACACACTGATATGTACTTATTAAAGCACACTATAAAGCCTGGGTACATTTACACACAGATATGTACTTATTAAATCACACTATAAAGCCTGGGTACATTTACACACAGATGTACTTATTAAATCACACTATAAAGACTGGGTACATTTACACACAGATGTACTTAATAAATCACACTATAAAGCCTGTGTACATTTACACACAAATGTACTTATTAAATCACACTATAAAGACTGGGTACATTTACACACAGATGTACTTAATAAATCACACTATAAAGCCTTGGTACATTTAAACACAGATGTACTTATTAAAGCACACTATAAAGCCTGGGTACATTTACACACAGATGTACCTATTAAATCACACTATAAAGCCTGGGTACATTTACACACAGATGTACTTATTAAATCACACTATAAAGCCTGGGTACATTTACACACAGATGTACTTATTAAATCACACTATAAAGCCTGGGTACATTTACACACAGATGTGTACTTATTAAAGCACACTATAAAGCCTGGGTACATTTATACACAGATTTGCACTTATTAAATCACACTATAAAGCCTGGTTACATTTACACACAGATGTACTTATTAAATCACACTATAAAGCCTGGGTACATTTACACACAGATATGTATTTATTAAATCACATTATAAAGCCTGGGTACATTTACACACAGATGTACTTAATAAATCACACTATAAAGCCTGGGTACATTTACACACAGATGTACTTAATAAATCACACTATAAAGCCTGGGTACATTTACACACAGATGTATTTATTAAATCACATTATAAAGCCTGGGTACATTTACACACAGATGTACTTATTAAATCACACTACAGGCAGTCCCCGGGTTACGTACAAGATAGGGACTTTAGGTTTGTTCTTAAGTTGAATTTGTATGTAAGTTGGAACAGGCACTTTTTTTAGGTGAAACTCTAGCCAAACATTTTTTTTTTTGTTTTGGATAGCATAGGATAAAGTTTGTTTTGCTATCTGAACCCCTGTTCAGAAAATTTTACATCACTTTCTGTCCTTGTGACAATTGGATTTTCAGTATTTTGGATTATCCTGGAAAGAAGGATTGTCGATAAAGCTCTATTTTCTCTGTATGTAAGTACGAGTTGTACTTAAGTCGGATGTCTGTAACCCGAGGACTGCCTGTATAAAGCCTGGGTACATTTACACACAGATGTACTTATTATAGCACACTATAAAGCCTGGGTACATTTACACACAGATGTACTTATTATAGCACACTATAAAGCCTGGGTACATTTACACACAGATGTACTTATTAAAGCACACTATAGAGCCTGGGTACATTTTACACACAGATGTACTTATTAAATCATACTATACAGCCTGGGTACATTTACACACAGATGTACTTATTAAATCATACTATACAGCCTGAATACATTTACACACAGATGTACTTATTAAAGCACACTATAGAGCCTGTGTACATTTACACACAGATGTACTTATTAAAGCACACTATAAAGCCTGGATACATATACACACAGATGTACTTATTAAATCACACTATAAAGCCTGGATACATTTACACACAGATGTACTTATTAAATCACACTATAAAGCCTGGGTACATTTACACACATATATGTACTTATTAAAACACACTATAAAGCCTGGGTACATTTACACACAGATGTGCACTTATTAAAGCACACTATAAAGCATGGGTACATTTACACACAGATATGTACTTATTACAGCACACTATAAAGCCTAGGTACATTTACACACAGATGTACTTATTAAAGCACACTATAAAGCCTGGGTACATTTACACACAGATATGTACTTATTAAATCACACTATAAAGCCTAGATACATTTACACACAGATATGTACTTATTAAATCACACTATAAAGCCTGTGTACATTTACACACAGATATGTACTTATTAAAGCACACTATAAAGCCTGGGTACATTTGCACACAGATGTACTTATTAAAGCACACTATAAAGCCTGGGTACATTTACACACAGATGTACTTATTAAATCACACTATAATGCCTGGGTACATTTACACACAGATGTGTACTTATTAAATCACACTATAAAGCCTGGGTACATTTACACACAGATGTGTACTTATTAAATCACACTATAAAGCCTGGGTACATTTACACACAGATGTACTTATTAAATCACACTATAAAGCCTGGGTACATTTACACACTGATATGTACTTATTAAAGCACACTATAAAGCCTGGGTACATTTACACACAGATATGTACTTATTAAATCACACTATAAAGCCTGGGTACATTTACACACAGATGTACTTATTAAATCACACTATAAAGACTGGGTACATTTACACACAGATGTACTTATTAAAGCACACTATAAAGCCTGGGTACATTTACACACAGATGTACTTATTAAATCACACTATAAAGCCTGGGTACATTTACACACAGATGTACTTATTAAATCACACTATAAAGCCTGGGTACATTTACACACAGATGTGTACTTATTAAAGCACACTATAAAGCCTGGGTACATTTATACACAGATTTGCACTTATTAAATCACACTATAAAGCCTGGTTACATTTACACACAGATGTACTTATTAAATCACACTATAAAGCCTGGGTACATTTACACACAGATATGTATTTATTAAATCACATTATAAAGCCTGGGTACATTTACACACAGATGTACTTATTAAATCACACTATAAAGCCTGGATACATTTACACACAGATGTACTTAATAAATCACACTATAAAGCCTGGGTACATTTACACACAGATGTACTTAATAAATCACACTATAAAGCCTGGGTACATTTACACACAGATGTATTTATTAAATCACATTATAAAGCCTGGGTACATTTACACACAGATGTACTTATTAAATCACACTACAGGCAGTCCCCGGGTTACGTACAAGATAGGGACTTTAGGTTTGTTCTTAAGTTGAATTTGTATGTAAGTTGGAACAGGCACTTTTTTTAGGTGAAACTCTAGCCAAACATTTTTTTTTTTTGTTTTGGATAGCATAGGATAAAGTTTGTTTTGCTATCTGAACCCCTGTTCAGAAAATTTCACATCACTTTCTGTCCTTGTGACAATTGGATTTTCAGTATTTTGGATTATCCTGGAAAGAAGGATTGTCGATAAAGCTCTATTTTCTCTGTATGTAAGTACGAGTTGTACTTAAGTCGGATGTCTGTAACCCGAGGACTGCCTGTATAAAGCCTGGGTACATTTACACACAGATGTACTTATTATAGCACACTATAAAGCCTGGGTACATTTACACACAGATGTACTTATTATAGCACACTATAAAGCCTGGGTACATTTACACACAGATGTACTTATTAAATAACACTATAAAGCCTGGGTACATTTACACACAGATGTACTTATTAAATCATACTATACAGCCTGGGTACATTTACACACAGATGTACTTATTAAATCATACTATACAGCCTGAATACATTTACACACAGATGTACTTATTAAAGCACACTATAGAGCCTGTGTACATTTACACACAGATGTACTTATTAAAGCACACTATAAAGCCTGGATACATTTACACACAGATGTACTTATTAAATCACACTATAAAGCCTGGATACATTTACACACAGATGTACTTATTAAATCACACTATAAAGCCTGGGTACATTTACACACATATATGTACTTATTAAAACACACTATAAAGCCTGGGTACATTTACACACAGATGTGCACTTATTAAAGCACACTATAAAGCATGGGTACATTTACACACAGATATGTACTTATTACAGCACACTATAAAGCCTAGGTACATTTACACACAGATGTACTTATTAAAGCACACTATAAAGCCTGGGTACATTTACACACAGATATGTACTTATTAAATCACACTATAAAGCCTGTGTACATTTACACACAGATATGTACTTATTAAAGCACACTATAAAGCCTGTGTACATTTACACACAGATATGTACTTATTAAAGCACACTATAAAGCCTGGGTACATTTGCACACAGATGTACTTATTAAAGCACACTATAAAGCCTGGGTACATTTACACACAGATGTGTACTTATTAAAGCACACTATAAAGCCTGGGTACATTTACACACAGATGTACTTATTAAATCACACTATAAAGCCTGGGTACATTTACACACAGATATGTACTTATTAAATCACACTATAAAGCCTGGGTACATTTACACATAGATGTGTACTTAATAAAGCTCACTATAAAGCCTGGGTACATTTACACACAGATGTACTTATTAAATCACACTATAAAGCCTGGGTACATTTACACACAGATGTACTTATTAAAGCACACTATAAAGCCTGGGTACATTTACACACAGATGTACTTATTACAGCACACTATAAAGCCTGGGTACATTTACACACAGATGTACTTATTACATCACACTATAAAGCCTGGGTACATTTACACACAGATGTGTACTTATTAAATCACACTATAAAGCCTGGGTACTTTTACACACATATGTACTTATTAAATCACACTATAAAGCCTGGGTACATTTACACACAGATGTACTTATTACATTGCACTATAAAGCCTGGGTACATTTACACACAGATGTACTTATTAAATCGCACTATAAAGCCTGAATACATTAACACACAGATGTACTTATTACATCACACTATAAAGCCTGGGTACATTTACACACAGATGTGTACTTATTAAATCACACTATAAAGCCTGGGTACTTTTACACACATATGTACTTATTAAATCACACTATAAAGCCTGGGTACATTTACACACAGATGTACTTATTAAATCACACTATAAAGCCTGGGTACATTTACACACAGATGTACTTATTAAATCACACTATAAAGCCTGGGTACATTTACACACAGATGTACTTATTAAATCGCACTATAAAGCCTGAATACATTAACACACAGATGTACTTATTAAATCACACTATAAAGCCTGGGTACATTTACACACAGATGTACTTATTAAATCACACTATAAAGCCTGGGTACATTTACACACAGTTGTACTTATTAAATAACACTATAAAGCCTGGGTACATTTACACACAGATGTACTTATTAAATCATACTATACAGCCTGGGTACATTTACACACAGATGTACTTATTAAATCATACTATACAGCCTGAATACATTTACACACAGATGTACTTATTAAAGCACACTATAGAGCCTGTGTACATTTACACACAGATGTACTTATTAAAGCACACTATAAAGCCTGGGTACATTTACACACAGATGTACTTATTAAATCATACTATACAGCCTGGGTACATTTACACACAGATGTACTTATTAAATCATACTATACAGCCTGAATACATTTACACACAGATGTACTTATTAAAGCACACTATAGAGCCTGTGTACATTTACACACATATGTACTTATTAAAGCACACTATAAAGCCTGGATACATTTACACACAGATGTACTTATTAAATCACACTATAAAGCCTGGATACATTTACACACAGATGTACTTATTAAATCACACTATAAAGCCTGGGTACATTTACACACATATATGTACTTATTAAAACACACTATAAAGCCTGGGTACATTTACACACAGATGTGCACTTATTAAAGCACACTATAAAGCATGGGTACATTTACACACAGATATGTACTTATTACAGCACACTATAAAGCCTAGGTACATTTACACACAGATGTACTTATTAAAGCACACTATAAAGCCTGGGTACATTTACACACAGATATGTACTTATTAAATCACACTATAAAGCCTAGATACATTTACACACAGATATGTACTTATTAAATCACACTATAAAGCCTGTGTACATTTACACACAGATATGTACTTATTAAAGCACACTATAAAGCCTGGGTACATTTGCACACAGATGTACTTATTAAAGCACACTATAAAGCCTGGGTACATTTACACACAGATGTGTACTTATTAAAGCACACTATAAAGCCTGGGTACATTTACACACAGATGTACTTATTAAATCACACTATAAAGCCTGGGTACATTTACACACAGATATGTACTTATTAAATCACACTATAAAGCCTGGGTACATTTACACATAGATGTGTACTTAATAAAGCTCACTATAAAGCCTGGGTACATTTACACACAGATGTACTTATTAAATCACACTATAAAGCCTGGGTACATTTACACACAGATGTACTTATTAAAGCACACTATAAAGCCTGGGTACATTTACACACAGATGTACTTATTACAGCACACTATAAAGCCTGGGTACATTTACACACAGATGTACTTATTACATCACACTATAAAGCCTGGGTACATTTACACACAGATGTGTACTTATTAAATCACACTATAAAGCCTGGGTACTTTTACACACATATGTACTTATTAAATCACACTATAAAGCCTGGGTACATTTACACACAGATGTACTTATTACATCACACTATAAAGCCTGGGTACATTTACACACAGATGTACTTATTACATCACACTATAAAGCCTGAATACATTAACACACAGATGTACTTATTACATCACACTATAAAGCCTGGGTACATTTACACACAGATGTGTACTTATTAAATCACACTATAAAGCCTGGGTACTTTTACACACATATGTACTTATTAAATCACACTATAAAGCCTGGGTACATTTACACACAGATGTACTTATTAAATCACACTATAAAGCCTGGGTACATTTACACACAGATGTACTTATTAAATCACACTATAAAGCCTGGGTACATTTACACACAGATGTACTTATTAAATCGCACTATAAAGCCTGAATACATTAACACACAGATGTACTTATTAAATCACACTATAAAGCCTGGGTACATTTACACACAGATGTACTTATTAAATCACACTATAAAGCCTGGGTACATTTACACACAGTTGTACTTATTAAATCACACTATAAAGCCTGGGTACATTTACACACAGATGTACTTATTATATCACACTATAAAGCCTGGGTACATTACACACAGATGTACTTATTAAATCACACTATAAAGCCTGGGTACATTACACACAGATGTACTTATTAAATCACACTATAAAGCCTGGGTACATTTACACACAGATGTACTTATTAAATCACACTATAAAGCCTGGGTACATTTTGCTGTTTGCTTAATATGAACCAGTATTTTACTTAAAAAGATTCCTGCTTTAATATAATGTATTGGGGACAAACTGTTGAAATCCCTTAGTTAATTGTCCCATCTGATTTGTCTTAAAGGGACAAGAAACCCAATTTATTATTTTTTTGGCTGATAAATAAATCAAACAACTGCAACGACAATCTTAAATTATCGTAAGATGCTTCTTACCCTCTCAAACCATCTCAAACATTAGATTATACAGTTAGTGAACAAACAATAAAAGGGTTACATTATTAGCATTGTATCTCATGTGTATCTAATAACAAGTTAATATTATACACCTGTTTGCTTTTAAGTTCTGTTAAAATAACAATTTCCATCAATAAAAATATAATATAATTCTGTATCCTGATATATTTTAGGACACAACAGAAAAATCTCTCACATTTAAATAAACAGTTTGTTTCCTCCTTACTTATCCATATGATAATCACACCCTGAGGGGGAGGCAGGGACTCTGTATTCATGTGACACCAGAGGGGACAATAGACATTAATATGAGAACAAAAGGCCAGGTGTGACCCTCTCATTGTCTCCCAACTGACAAGTTGTACTCATGTGAGTCACACAGAGAAAGGTGACACTCCCACATTAGTATAAATATCTGTGTAACACTCAGTGATATCACAGGAGGAACCAGAGAGACTTCATACTTACAGAGCTTCTGCTAAACGGTAATATGCAAACCCTGACATAAATCTTTATTAACAGCCTCACACTGTTGTGTTTTATATAATGATGAGAAAATATTGTTCTGTATTTTGTTGTGATAAAGTAAAATATTTCCCTTCATATAAGAAACTGAGTTTAAAAAAGCTCAACTGTACTTATTTAATTTGTCTGGCAGACCTGATCCGCACTGTCAGATCAGGTCCGCCAGACCTTAGTTAAATAGATTCTGTTGTACATTAAATAGGGGCCATTGTTTAGTTCTTCACTTTAGAAAGGCTAATTTAATACATAATGATTTACAGCAGTTTGTAAAATGAATGTTTGTAGCAGAACCAAACCATATTTTCAAGCTTGAGGAGGTCTATACAATAATACATTTGTGGGGGTTGTTCCTGTTACCCAATGAGCAACAGACTCTTAAGTATCAGCCAACCATAATCTTGTATTTCTCTATAGGTTTATAATAAAAGGGATATGAAACCCACATTTTTTTTCTTTCATGATTCAGATAGAGCAGCAAATTTTTACTCCTATTATCCATTTTTCTTCTCTTGCTATCTTTATTTAAAAAGCAGGAATGTAAAGCTTAGGAGCCGGCCCTTTTTTGGTTCTGAGCCTGGGTTTTGCTTGCTTATTGGTTTTCTAAATGTAGCCACCAATAAGCAAGCGCTATCCAGGGTGCTGAACTTAAAATGGGCCAGCTCCTAAGCTTTAAATTCCTGCTTTTTAAATAAAGATAACAAGAGAACTAAGAAAAATGTATAATAGGTTTACATTTAGAAAGTTGCTGAATCATGAAAGAAATCCTTTGGGTTTTATGTCCCTTAACTGTAGAGCCCAGATAAAGCATTTTCATTTAATATTAGTGTGAAGCTGCTATTTGCGCCAGTAATAAATATCACTCAGCTTATGGTCCTGTTGTATCAGTCTCATCACATATACTGATCTAATCATAAATATCTTGTGATCTGCATATTATTTTATTTCTAATGAGGTTATTTTATAATACATTTCTTATTTCTATTAGCTGCACCTGTTTATCATCAGAACGTTTATCCCACTGATCTGTGACTGATTCTTGTTAGTAAAGACCTTAGTAAGTGTATTCTGCACCTTCAGCTGCTGCTGTTTATGTCACATGATCACAGACTTAAAGGGACAGTGTCCTGTAAATTTGGTTTTCACTTAAAATAACAAGAAACCACAAATGTTTTTCATTATTTAAATAGAACATATCATTTTCAACAACTTTCCAACTGACTTCTATTATGATATTTGCTTCATTCTCTATATATCCTTTATTGAAGCAGCAGCAATGCACTACTGGGAGCTAGCTGAGCACATAATGTGAGCCAATGACAAGAGGCTTGTATGTGCCACTAATCAGCAGCTAGAGCACCATAGTGCATTATAAGCTTTGTCACAAAGGTCTCCAGGGGAATAAAGCCCTACTGGTGCTCTGAACAGCTATATAATTTAAAATGCTGGTGCACTGAGAATATCTAGCTGTGCTTCACATGCACGTGCAGAGAAAAATGTTAATGCTAAAACTTTAATAACTTTTACTAGAAGCATTTTTGCCAACACGCGTATATTGCAATTTTTTTTTATATGCAAAGATGTAATTCTTCTATGTGCATTTAAATTTTAACCGGAATGTCCCTTTTAAAGGGAGAGTGTCCTTTTAAATTTGTTTCCATTTAAAGAGGCGTTAGACACTAAAGGCTAGATTACAAGTGGAGGGCTAATTTAACATGCTCCTGTAAGCAGGCAAATTCTCCTGTAAATTGGCGCACGTTAAATAACCAGCCATTACAAGTGACTGGGTTCAGTGTCCCTTTAACCAATTTTTTTTTTTCTTTCGTGATTCAGATAGAGCATGCAATTTTAAGCAACCTTCTACTTTACTCCTATTATCAATTTTTCTTCATTCTCTTGCTATCTTTATTTGAAAAAGAAGGCGTCTAGGCTTTTTTTTTTTTTTTTTTTTTTTGGTTCAGTACTCTGGACAGCACTTTTTTATTGGTGGATGAATCTATCCACCAATTGGCAAGAACAACCCAGGTTGTTCACCAAAAATGGGCCGGCATCTAAACTTACATTCTTGCATTTCAAATAAAGAAAGATACCAAGAGAATGAAGAAAATGTGATGATAGGAGTAAATTAGAAAGTTGCTTAAAATTGCATGCTCTATCTGTAAAAACGAAAGAAAAAAATTGGGTTCAGTGTCCCTTTTTAATGTTACCATGAGATTGCAGTAGCAATTAGCGCTCTGAAAATTAACCAGAGGTCAGATTCTAGTTTTAGAAATGTTCGCTAATTGCCCCAAAATATAGTGTAGTGTTGGTGTTTAAAATAGAATAAAAGTAGCATTTTTTAAAAATTTTTAAATAAAAACTGCACAAAGCAGTTTTATGGGTTAAAGTGTGCAGAGGTGGGGCGTTAGAAAAAAAAACGGCAGATATATTTATGTGTTAATGTGTATGTTTATGTATATACTGTATATTTAAAATTTGCTGCACTACTTAACCCTTTTCACTGCGCTAGGTTCTGTGCTGTGTATGACGGCATCAGAACGAGGCTCCCATTGGAGTCTATGGAATCGCACTCTTGTGAGCGTGAAGCTTCCATATAATGCAAACACGAGGTCGCGTTCGCATTGTGCTTCACCTATAATACCAGTACACACACTTATAACCTGGCCCTAAATAAATGCTAGATAGAATGATGCATTCAAAGAAAAGATTAGTCTGAGAATAACAAGTAGTTGTATTTTTTTAAAGTTTCATTAGTTGTTTAAACATTGACAAAATAAGTGTAAAGTTTTAGTGTCTATAAAAAAAAAACATAATTTATGCTTACCTGATAAATTCCTTTCTTCTGTAGTGTGATCAGTCCACGGGTCATCATTACTTCTGGGATATTACTCCTCCCCAACAGGAAGTGCAAGAGGATTCACCCAGCAGAGCTGCATATAGCTCCTCCCCTCTACGTCACTCCCAGTCATTCGACCAAGGACCAACGAGAAAGGAAAAGCCAAGGGTGAAGTGGTGACTGGAGTATAAATTAAAAAATATTTACCTGCCTTAAAAAACAGGGCGGGCCGTGGACTGATCACACTACAGAAGAAAGGAATTTATCAGGTAAGCATAAATTATGTTTTCTTCTGTTAAGTGTGATCAGTCCACGGGTCATCATTACTTCTGGGATACCAATACCAAAGCAAAAGTACACGGATGACGGGAGGGATAGGCAGGCTCTTTATACAGAAGGAACCACTGCCTGAAGAACCTTTCTCCCAAAAATAGCCTCCGATGAAGCAAAAGTGTCAAATTTGTAAAATTTGGAAAAAGTATGAAGCGAAGACCAAGTTGCAGCCTTGCAAATCTGTTCAACAGAGGCCTCATTCTTGAAGGCCCAAGTGGAAGCCACAGCTCTAGTAGAATGAGCTGTAATTCTTTCAGGAGGCTGCTGTCCAGCAGTCTCATAAGCTAAACGAATTATGCTACGAAGCCAAAAAGAAAGAGAGGTAGCGGAAGCTTTTTGACCTCTCCTCTGCCCAGAGTAAATGACAAACAGAGAAGACGTTTGTCGAAATTCCTTAGTTGCCTGTAAGTAAAATTTTAGAGCACGGACTACATCCAGGTTGTGCAGTAGACGTTCCTTCTTTGAAGAAGGATTTGGGCATAAAGAAGGAACAACAATCTCTTGATTGATATTCCTGTTAGTAACTACCTTAGGTAAGAACCCAGGTTTAGTACGCAGGACTACCTTATCCGAATGAAAAATCAAATAAGGAGAATCACAATGTAAGGCTGATAACTCAGAGACTCTTCGAGCCGAGGAAATAGCCATTAAAAATAGAACTTTCCAAGATAACAACTTTATATCAATGGAATGAAGGGGTTCAAACGGAACGCCCTGTAAAACATTAAGAACAAGGTTTAAACTCCATGGTGGAGCAACAGTTTTAAACACAGGCTTAATTCTGGCCAAAGCCTGACAAAAAGCCTGGACGTCAGGAACTTCTGACAGACGTTTGTGTAACAGAATGGACAGAGCTGAGATCTGTCCCTTTAATGAACTAGCAGATAAACCCTTTTCTAAACCTTCTTGTAGAAAAGACAATATCCTAGGAATCCTAACCTTACTCCAAGAGTAACCTTTGGATTCACACCAATATAGGTATTTACGCCATATCTTATGGTAAATCTTTCTGGTAACAGGTTTCCTAGCCTGTATTAAGGTATCAATAACTGACTTAGAAAATCCACGTCTTGATAAAATCAAGCGTTCAATTTCCAAGCAGTCAGCTTCAGAGAAGTTAGATTTTGATGTTTGAAGGGACCCTGTATCAGAAGGTCCTGTTTCAGAGGTAGAGACCAAGGTGGACAGGATGACATGTCCACCAGGTCTGCATACCAAGTCCTGCGTGGCCACGCAGGTGCTATTAGAATCACTGATGCTCTCTCTTGTTTGATTCTGGCAATCAATCGAGGAAGCAACGGGAAGGGTGGAAACACGTAAGCCATCCTGAAGTCCCAAGGTGCTGTCAGAGCATCTATCAGGACTGCTCCTGGATCCCTGGATCTGGACCCGTAACGAGGAAGCTTGGCGTTCTGTCGAGACGCCATGAGATCTATCTCTGGTTTGCCCCAACGTCGAAGTATTTGGGCAAAGACCTCCGGATGAAGTTCCCACTCCCCCGGATGAAAAGTCTGACGACTTAAGAAATCCGCCTCCCAGTTCTCCACTCCCGGGATGTGGATTGCTGACAGGTGGCAAGAGTGAGACTCTGCCCAGCAAATTATCTTTGATACTTCCATCATAGCTAGGGAGCTTCTTGTCCCTCCCTGATGGTTGATGTAAGCTACAGTCGTGATGTTGTCCGACTGAAACCTGATGAACCCCCGAGTTGTCAACTGGGGCCAAGCCAGGAGGGCATTGAGAACTGCTCTCAATTCCAGAATGTTTATTGGCAGGAGACTCTCCTCCTGACTCCATTGTCCCTGAGCCTTCAGAGAATTCCAGACGGCACCCCAACCTAGAAGGCTGGCGTCTGTTGTTACAATTGTCCAGTCTGGTCTGCTGAATGGCATCCCCCTGGACAGATGTGGCCGAGAAAGCCACCATAGAAGAGAATTTCTGGTCTCTTGATCCAGATTCAGAGAAGGGGATAAGTCTGAGTAATCCCCATTCCACTGACTTAGCATGCACAGTTGCAGTGGTCTGAGGTGTAAGCGTGCAAAGGGTACTATGTCCATTGCCGCTACCATTAAGCCGATTACCTCCATGCATTGAGCCACTGACGGGTGTTGAATGGAATGAAGGGTGCGGCAAGCACTTTGAAGTCTTGTTAGCCTGTCCTCTGTCAGGTAAATCTTCATTTCTACAGAATCTATAAGAGTCCCCAGGAAGGGAACTCTTGTGAGTGGAACGAGTGAACTTTTCTTTTCGTTCACCTTCCATCCATGTGACCTTAGAAATGCCAGCACTAACTCTGTATGAGACTTGGCAGTTTGAAAGCTTGAAGCTTGTATCAGAATGTCGTCTAGGTATGGAGCTACCGAGATTCCCCGCGGTCTTAGTACCGCCAGAAGAGCACCCAGAACCTTTGTGAAGATTCTTGGAGCTGTAGCCAATCCGAATGGAAGAGCCACAAACTGGTAATGCCTGTCTAGGAAGGCAAACCTTAGGTACCGATAATGATCTTTGTGAATCGGTATGTGAAGGTAAGCATCTTTTAAATCTACAGTGGTCATGTATTGACCCTCTTGGATCATAGGTAAAATTGTCCGAATAGTCTCCATCTTGAACGATGGAACTCTTAGGAATTTGTTTAGGATCTTTAAGTCCAGGATTGGTCTGAAAGTTCCCTCTTTTTTGGGAACCACAAACAGATTTGAGTAAAACCCCTGTCCCTGTTCCGATCGTGGAACTGGATGGATTACTCCCATTAACAAGAGCTCTTGTACGCAGCGTAGAAACGCCTCTTTCTTTGTCTGGATTGTTGACAATCTTGACAGATGAAATCTCTCTCTTGGAGGAGAGTATTTGAAGTCCAGAAGGTATCCCTGAGATATTATCTCTAGCGCCCAGGGATCCTGAACATCTCTTGCCCAAGCCTGGGCGAAGAGAGAAAGTCTGCCCCCCACTAGATCCGATCCCGGATCGGGGGCCCTCAATTCATGCTGTTTTAGGGGCAGCAGCAGGTTTCCTAGTCTGCTTGCCCTTGTTCCAGGACTGGTTAGGTTTCCAGCCTTGTCTGTAGCGAGCAACAGCTCCTTCCTGTTTTGGTGCAGAGGAAGTTGATGCTGCTCCTGTTTTGAAATTACGAAAGGAACGAAAATTAGACTGTCTAGTCTTGGCTTTGGCTTTGTCCTGAGGCAGGGCATGGCCTTTACCTCCTGTAATGTCAGCGATAATCTCTTTCAACCCGGGCCCGAATAAGGTCTGCCCTTTGAAAGGTATATTAAGCAATTTAGACTTAGAAGTAACATCAGCTGACCAGGATTTTAGCCACAGCGCCCTGCGTGCCTGAATGGCGAATCCTGAATTCTTCACCGTAAGTTTAGTAAGATGTACTACGGCCTCCGAAATGAATGAATTAGCTAGTTTAAGGACTCTAAGCCTGTCCGTAATGTCGTCCAGAGTAGCTGAACCAATGTTCTCTTCCAGAGACTCAATCCAGAATGCCGCTGCAGCCGTGATCGGCGCAATGCATGCAAGGGGTTGCAATATAAAACCTTGTTGAACAAACATTTTCTTAAGGTAACCCTCTAACTTTTTATCCATTGGATCTGAAAAAGCACAGCTATCCTCCACCGGGATAGTGGTACGCTTAGCTAAGGTAGAAACTGCTCCCTCCACCTTAGGGACCGTTTGCCATAAGTCCCTTGTGGTGGCGTCTATTGGAAACATTTTTCTAAATATCGGAGGGGGTGAGAACGGCACACCGGGTCTATCCCACTCCTTAGTAACAATTTCAGTAAGTCTCTTAGGTATAGGAAAAACCTCAGTACTCGTCGGTACCGCAAAATATTTATCCAACCTACACATTTTCTCTGGTATTGCAACTGTGTTACAATCATTCAGAGCCGCTAACACCTCCCCTAGTAATACACGGAGGTTTTCCAGTTTAAATTTAAAATTTGAAATATCTGAATCCAGTCTGTTTGGATCAGAACCGTCACCCACAGAATGAAGTTCTCCGTCCTCATGTTCTGCCACCTGTGACGCAGTGTCTGACATGGCCCTAATATTATCAGCGCACTCTGTTCTCACCCCAGAGTGATCACGCTTACCTCTTAGTTCTGGTAATTTAGCCAAAACCTCAGTCATAACAGTAGCCATATCCTGTAATGTGATTTGTAATGGCCGCCCAGATGTACTCGGCGCTACAATATCACGCACCTCCCTCTGAGCGGGAGATGTAGGTACTGACACGTGAGGCGAGTTAGTCGGCATAACTCTCCCCTCGTTGTTTGGTGAAATTTGTTCAATTTGTACAGATTGACTTTTATTTAAAGTAGCATCAATACAGTTAGTACATAAATTTCTATTGGGCTCCACTTTGGCATTGCAACAAATGACACAGGTATCATCCTCTGAATCAGACATGTTTAACACACTAGCAAATAAACTTGCAACTTGGAAATACAATTCAATTAGAATAATATTAAAACGTACTGTGCCTTTAAGAAGCACAGAAGATCTATGACAGTTGAAAATTAATAAATTGAAACAGTTATAGCCTCAATCCTTGTAAACAACACAACTTTAGCAAAGGTTTAATCCCATTAGCAAAGATAACAAATTCTGAAAGCAGGAAACAAATTACAGAATAAACGTTTTTTATCTCAGTCAAACTATAATTCTCACAGCTCTGCTGAGAGAAATTACCTCCCTCAAAATAAGTTTTGAAGACCCCTGAGCTCTGTAGAGATGAACCGGATCATGCAGGGAATACAATGAGTTGCTGACTGAAATATTTGATGCATAGTAAAAGCGCCAAAAAAACGGCCCCTCCCCCTCACACACAGCAGTGAGGGAGAACAGAAACTGTCAGAAAAACAGATTAAGCAACTGCCAAGTGGAAAAATAGTGCCCAAACATTTATTCACACAGTACCTCAGCAAATGAAAACGATTTTACATTCCAGCAAAAACGTTAAACATAATCTCTAGTTATTAAACAGCTTTATGTATTTCTTACAGTGTAATTCTAGTGAAGTACCATTCCCCAGAATACTGAAGTGTAAAGTATACATACATGACATTATATCGGTATGGCAGGATTTTCTCATCAATTCCATTGTCAGAAAATAAAAACTGCTACATACCTCTATGCAGATTCATCTGCCCGCTGTCCCCTGATCTGAAGTTTACCTCACTCCTCAGATGGCCGAGAACAGCAATATGATCTTAACTACTCCGGCTAAAATCATAGCAAAACTCTGGTAGATTCTTCTTCAAACTCTGCCAGAGAGGTAATAACACACTCCGGTGCTATTTTAAAATAACAAACTTTTGATTGAAGATATAAAACTAAGTATAATCACCATAGTCCTCTCACACATCCTATCTAGTCGTTGGGTGCAAGAGAATGACTGGGAGTGACGTAGAGGGGAGGAGCTATATGCAGCTCTGCTGGGTGAATCCTCTTGCACTTCCTGTTGGGGAGGAGTAATATCCCAGAAGTAATGATGACCCGTGGACTGATCACACTTAACAGAAGAAAAGGTAGCTGCCATGTTGTAACATAGGTTACCTTCTCTGCTGTGGCCAATTAGGGACAGTTATAAATAGGTCACTAGAGTGTGCAGCCAATGGCTCGTGTGGAATATAACAGTGTTCTGCACTTCTATTTCTAACAGCAACTGAAAAGCTCACAATTTCAGAATGGAATTACAGGAAAAGGGGACAAAATAAATAATTAAATTATATTTTAGTTATTTATATATGTACTAATATGTACTAAGGCAGTAATTAGTATGTAGGACTAGGCAGTAATAGGTACGTAGGATAGCCTTTATGCTTATACGAGGCGGTAATTTACGTAGGATAGCCTTATGCTTATACTAGGCAGTAATTAGTATGTAGGATAGCCTTATGCTTATACTAGGCAGTAATTAGTATGTAGGATAGCCTTATGCTTATACTAGGCAGTAATTAGTATGCAGGATAGCCTTATGCTTATACTAGGCAGTAATTAGTACATAGGATAGCCGTATGCTTATCCCAGACAGTAATTAGAATGTAGGATAGCCTTATGCTTATAATAGGCAGTATATAGTATGTAGGATAGCCTTATGCTTGTCCCAAGCAGTAATTAGTACGTAGGAGAGCCTTATGCTTATAATAGGCAGTAATTAGTACGTAGGATAGCCTTATACTTATTCTAGACAGTAATTAGTATGTAGGATAGCTTTATGCTTATACTAGGCAGTAATTTACGTAGGATAGCCTTATGCTTATACTAGGCAGTAATTAGTATGTAGGATAGCCTTATGCTTATACTAGGCAGTAATTGGTATGTAGGATAGCCCAAATGCTTATATTAGACAGTAATTAGTACTTAGGATAGCCTTATGCTTATACTAGGCAGTAATTAGTACGTAGGATAGCCATATGCTTATCCCAGACAGTAATTAGAAAGTAGGATAGCCTTATGTTTATAATAGGCAGTATATAGTATGTAGGATAGCCTTATGCTTATACTAGGCAGTAATTAGTATGTAGGATAGCCCAATGCTTATACTAGGCAGTAATTAGTACGTAGGATAGCTTTATGCTTATACTAGGCAGTAATTAGTATGTAGGATAGTCTTATGCTTATACTAGGCAGTAATTAGTATGTAGAATAGCCTTATGCTTATACTCGGCAGTAATTACTATGTAGGATAGCCTTATGCTTGTATATGTATATGTGTGTATATATATATATATATATATATATATATATATATATATATATATATATATATGTGTATATATATATATATATATATATATATATATATATATATATATATATTAAACATCCAGATCAGGTGCACTCACTGCTACAAGACCACATCTGCCGGAGTGCTGCATGAAGTATACAAAGATAACAATTTATCCCACAAGGAGAATAAAGCGCTGCACTCACCGGTCTTCATAAGCAGTTTCAAATTTTAATATTCTTCACATCAGTATCAGCATGATAACATAGTCCCAAACGTTTCGGTACCAAACTGGCACCTTTCTCAATGGGTAAAGAAAAACCTGTGTCCCGATAACCTCTATGGAACTCACACAGCCACTCACCTAATATACCCTTCAGTGCAAATGAGGCTTCCGGTGCTAGTGAGGTGCCGCCCACAACACGCATCGTCACTACCTCGTCAGTCCTCATACGAGCGCATGGCTAATTTGCATAGCTGTGCCTACCAGTGACGATAGTATCCATACGTCACTATTGAATTCTTTCACAGTAGCGTTCATAGTCGGCATCACCCCAGCAGCATCAGGAAGTCTCCTTTTATTATATATAAAATAACAAATACACAGCACCAATATGTCTAGATTCTATATATGATCTAGCATAAGGAGTCCTTTTAATAATAAAAATGTTAAAAAACACGAGAGTCCCTCTAATGATCCTGACTATATATGTATTCTATGTGCTTCAAATCTCATTGCAGCATGGTAGAAAATTATATTGCAGGCAGCAACACACTCACTAATTTAGGTAATCCAGGAATTTTTTATAAAGCATACAACAACTGTAATTTGAATGACAGATAGTATCAGACTACATTACTTTCCAAATATCAGAGGCTACCTAGATTGACAAATCATAGCAGCATCCATTATATGAATAGATTATAATACAATTGTATATTCAGCCCTCTAGGGGTCACAGTATCACAGGATCGATAGATCCAGGATGTTTCCACTTGAAGTTTTTTCTGCCTAACACCCCGTCTCCTCGGGGGAGGCACATGATCAATTAACATAGTCCTCAAGTTGGCAGCCGTATGCCCAGCTTGAAAAAAATGTCTGGCCACAGGTTGGTCTGATACTTTCTTGTCAATCGCCGCTCTTATGGCATGACGATGGTTCGCCATCCTCTCTCGGAAGGTGGTTGAGGTTTTGCCAATGTAAACAAGGGAGCACGGACACATCAATATGTAGATCACATAGGTGCTGGTACAAGACAATCTGGGAAGATTTTGTACTTCTTTCCTGTACGGGGATGATGGAAGTGAGCCCCAGTAAGCATGCTATTGCATGTAGTACAGTCTCCACATTTATAGCATCCTAACTTCTTTTTACCATCCATCCAGGTGCCTTTCTCATAGCACTTAACTGGATCATTATGTACCAGAATGTCTTTCAAGTTAGATGCTTTTCTGTAGACAATACGAGAAGCTTCCATTCGTGTAAATGGGAGGGATTTGTCGGATGTTACAATGTCCCAGTTTTCTTTCACAGATCTCTCCAGTGTTTTATGTAAAGGAGTAAATGTTGTAACAAAGTTGATTTTGCTCTTCATGTTGTCCATACTAGTTAGTTTATCTTGTGGTCGTAACAGTGTCATCTGATCATATTGTGACATTTCAACATGAGTCTTTTCAATGTCCCTAGTTCTGTATCCTCGCTGTTTTAATTTGAACTTCATATCTTCTTCTTGGGCACTCCTGGTATCAGCAAGTGTGTTGTTGCGTGCTACTCTCATAAGCTGAGAGGAGATCACACCCCTTTTCTGATGTTCAGGGTGAAAACTAGTGGAAAGTAATAATGAATTCTTATCTGTTGGCTTAGAATATAAGGAAGTAGTGAACTTGTACCCATCACTATCAAAATATTTGTTAATATTCAGATCTAGAAATGGTATTGTCTCACTGCTATAAGCAATATTTGTTAATATTCAGATCTAGAAATGGTATTGTCTCACTGCTATAAGCAAACTTAAAACGTATGGTGGTTTCAAGTTTATTAAGAGTATCAACCCAATGAGCCAGAATATATATATATATATATATATATATATATATATATATATATATATATATATATATATATAATTTTAATATACATATATACATACTGCGCTACTTACCTCTGCACTGCACAAGGTTCTGTGAGCCTATAGAAGTGCAAACTCGTGAGTAAAATGCTTCCCAGCATTCGCAGTGCTGTAAACTTTTATTACCAGCACACATTAGCATGTCCTGGTATTATTAAGAAAGGTTTTAGAGAGGAGCGCCAGTTAAGTCAAGGTCTGGTGTGTGTGTGAATAGTGTATTCACACTAGAGCGATAAAAACCCTTATGGTAGGGGTTTATTTCTTAATGTAGGATGTAGATGCTTATGTGATAGTAAGACAACTAGGGAAAGAATGTGATATATATAGTATAATACAATTTATTACAGACACAATATATATCTTATAGACATGGATCCATGGTACATAAAAGTGTATTTAAGACAGTTTAAAATAATTCAAAATTATAAAATGTAGAATGTATAGGGTTAAAAATCAAGGGGATTGGACCCTCCAAAGGCAGAGTGTCCCCAAGGTTGTGTGTAAGAAAGGTGGACTTCGTTAAAATGTACTACCCTCTACTCCCTATGGTGATATGGAGGCTGGTAAAACAATTTAGATAAATTAAACAGTTAAAACAGATTGGTGGAATGGTGTCCACAAATTTGGAGAATACAATTTAAACAAAAAGAATACGGCTCAACAAAATATCCTATGTGGACAGAATCTTATATGGATAAATATGGGACTTAACACTAAATCATATGTAAACAAAAACCATATGTGAAACGATATGCAGTGAAGAGAATAAAAGTAAAAATCAAAATCAAAAACGATCAAAAAATGTGATCAAAAATAGACTAGTGTGTACACATCTAGTAAAAAATGTGGTATCAGAAAAAATGTGGTATCAAAAATCATAAATGTGATGTGATCTCAAAATTAGAAAAAGAAAATCACATACCATAAAAATGTGTAGTAAAAAATGTGAATCGATAGACACTTAATCAACAATAATAACTAAGTTAGGGGCAGTGAACAAATAGTTGAACTTGGATGATAAACAAATGTTGGGGATACATTCAAAAAGTAATACAAAATGGTTATACAAAATAGTGATAACGTTGTTATAATCCTGAAATCTATATATCCTGAAAAGAGTCCATATAAAATGTCTCTTGTCCTCCAATGGGTCCTAATAATCCAATCTGAAGACAGTTCAAATGCCTCAGTTCCAAGGCAATAAAAACAATAAAAAGGGGCAATAGAAAAGCTGGGAAGTCCTCAAAACCTAGGAATAAAGAAACATAACATAGTATAATACTGTTAAAAGTATAAATAAATCAAGAAATATAGCTCACCATATAATTGTCAACGCGTTTCGGCCCACAGCTTGGGCCTTTCTCAAGACTAGTATATGGTATGGGATAGGTGAGCAGGGTCTTTTATATCTATGTATGGCCAATTAGATTTCACTTCGAATTGCGCCAAAAATTACCGCAATGACACCGGAAGTGGTTACACCGGAAGTGTCTACATGTTGGCGGATATGTGTCCATGTTTATTAGCAAATATCTTTCGTATCAATGAGTGTTTAATCTGTTATGGCCAAAGTTGTCAGCAAGATATCCTTTTGTGATCTTACCCAAACGTCTCTAGTGACTTTTATCATCCCAGTGAGTCTATTTAGGACATACCGGAAATTCCGCTAAACCGGATGTTTATTTGTCCTCTGTTCCAAACCGGAAGTTTTGGTTTCTCTACTTCCGGTTCCGGAATTTTACATCAAACCGGAAGTTGGGATGTGTTAAACCAGAAGTCTATGTTTTGCTATGTCCTCACTCAGGGATTTGAATATTTTCGATTGGGCAACTCAATTGCGATAAGATGTATATTATAAAATGCCTAATAAAATGGCAACTAAATTGCGATAAGATGTATATTATAAAATGCCTAGTGTCCATCATAAAATGGTTATTTCTATGACGTGTAAGTTAATGTTAGAGTGAATAAATCGCTCACATACTTGGGTAGTATGTATAAGTAATCCTTAAAAATTGTGTTAAATATCAGTGATTGTTAGGGGCTCTTTCTTATGTTCTGTTATCACAGTTATAACTTTTTCTTGGGATACGGGGAAATGAAATGGACATATATCAGATATGGAAAATCTGAAGACCAGATAGTCTAAGGGGAGTGTCGAATACAAGATACTAGATGACTGAAATAGTCAATATTAAAAACTTCTATAATCCTTTTGCAGAAGTGTGTGAGAGGGAGTTCTATCGTTCAGACTGTACATTCCTGGATTATTCAAAAGAGGCTGAATCATATCTTTGTGTGATGTGCTTCTTATAGTGAGTTATATGCGGTGATGAATGTTACGCATATACTGGAGTCCATAGGCTATCTTTAGGTTGATGGCACTGATTCTTGGGTTACATTTGTCCTCAGTTGCACCTACATAGTGCACTTAACTTGATGTACAGGTAGAGTGTCCTGACCATCAGAGTGTCTTCTCCTAATGGCCTTAAAATTGGAAGGATTGTGAATAGCAGTTATTTCAGGTTCAATAGGTGGGAAAGATCCTCCTTGTTGTTTAAACCTCTTGGGAACAGGCAGTCTAACTCGAAGATCCATCTTGACTCTGATATCAGGAGTTGCTTCTCATAGTCTCCTCCCCTCCAGTTGGGTTTCACTTTTTGGATCCCATAGAAGCTGAGATCTTTCATGTTGCCTTTATGTTGAAGCGCAAAGTGCCTATATAGTGCCGTTTCTGTGCTGCCATGTTCAATTTGTAATAGATGTTCCCGAATCCTGTCTTTAAGGCACCTCGAAGTCTGGCCAACATACTGGAGACCGCAGCTGCACTGCACTACGTAGATAACTCCCTTGTTGCTGCATCTGATCAAATCTCTGATAGTGTGTTTCTTGGTTTGAAACACACTATCAGAGATTTGATCAGATGCAGCAACAAGGGAGTTATCTACGTAGTGCAGTGTAGCTGCGGTCTCCAGTATGTTGGCCAGAATTCCGGTTTAACACATCCCAACTTCCGGTTTGATGTAAAATTCCGGAACCGGAAGTAGAGAAACCAAAACTTCCGGTTTCAAGCAATTTGTCTTCCGGTTTGGAACAGAGGACAAATAAACATCCGGTTTAGCGGAATTTCCGGTATGTCCTAAATAGACTCACTGGGATGATAAAAGTCACTAGAGACGTTTGGGTAAGATCACAAAAGGATATCTTGCTGACAACTTTGGCCATAACAGATTAAACACTCATTGATACGAAAGATATTTGCTAATAAACATGGACACAGATCCGCCAACATGTAGACACTTCCGGTGTAACCACTTCCGGTGTCATTGCGGTAATTTTTTGCGCAATTCGAAGTGAAATCTAATTGGCCATACATAGATATAAAAGACCCTGCTCACCTATCCCATACCATATACTAGTCTTGAGAAAGGCCCAAGCTGTGGGCCGAAACGCGTTGACAATTATATGGTGAGCTATATTTCTTGATTTATTTATACTTTTACCAGTATTATACTATGTTATGTTTCTTTATTCCTAGGTTTTGAGGACTTCCCAGCTTTTCTATTGCCCCTTTTTATTGTCATTTTTTATTGTTTTTATTGCCTTGGAACTGAGGCATTTGAACTGTCTTCAGATTGGATTATTAGGACCCATTGGAGGACAAGAGACATTTTATATGGACTCTTTTCAGGATATATAGATTTCAGGATTATAACAACGTTATCACTATTTTGTATAACCATTTTGTATTACTTTTTGAATGTATCCCCAACATTTGTTTATCATCCAAGTTCAACTATTTGTTCACTGCCCCTAACTTAGTTATTATTGTTGATTAAGTGTGTATCGATTCACATTTTTTACTACACATTTTTATGGTATGTGATTTTCTTTTTCTAATTTTGAGATCACATCACATTTATGATTTTTGATACCACATTTTTTCTGATACCACATTTTTTACTAGATGTGTACACACTAGTCTATTTTTGATCACATTTTTTGATCGTTTTTTATTTTTATTTTTATTCTCTTCACTGCATATCGTTTCACATATGGTTTTTGTTTACATATGATTTAGTGTTAAGTCCCATATTTATCCGTATAAGATTCTGTCCACATAGGATATTTTGTTGAGCCGTATTCTTTTTGTTTAAATTGTATTCTCCAAATTTGTGGACACCATTCCACCAATCTGTTTTAACTGTTTAATTTATGTAAATTGTTTTACCAGCCTCCATATCACCATAGGGAGTAGAGGGTAGTACATTTTAACGAAGTCCACCTTTCTTACACACAACCTTGGGGACACTCTGCCTTTGGAGGGTCCAATCCCCTTGATTTTTAACCCTATACATTCTACATTTTATAATTTCGAATTATTTTAAACTGTCTTAAATACACTTTTATGTACCATGGATCCATGTCTATAAGATATATATTGTGTCTGTAATAAATTGTATTATACATATGTGCAATATTTCTTCAATTTTAAATTCTGTACATATGGTTTTATCTTTAATTTGTAACTTTTTCTTGAGATTTTCTTATGTGACCAGTAAAGATATTTAGTACAACTAGGAATGTATATATCTTTGTTGTCCACAAGATGGCACTGTTATGAAATGAAATGATCACATGTGAACAGGTGTAGGGTATATAAATGATGAACCTGTATGTTTTAAAGTATACATGACTAAGGGCCTATAGCAGGCCTGAAACATTGTAGTTTTTTGCTTGGACCCTAAATGAAAGAATAAAGGTCTTTTAAAATAGTTGGTGGCTGGAACAATCTTTTGTTTGTTTGGAGTACCTGCAAGACAAGGCAGATCCTGGGTTCCGTGCCCCACAAGACAAAGATATTGAGGTGCTGTCTTCTAAAACCTTTCTGTGAGGATGTACAAAAACAGATCCTTTGATCATGCTATTACAATGGGAGCAACCAAACAATTGTTGAAATTGAATACTTTTCAATTAAAAGTAAAGAAAACGTTTATTCCACAATACTATGACAAAAGCATTGATACTTTTATGTCTTTAGTGTATTATGACATCAACAAATTAGGCAAAAAATATATAAATACAGAGGTAACATCTAGACAGAAGATTGTGAATTTTTCTAAAGATGAAAAGGAAGGTCTATTGAAAATTAAAAATAATGATCAGATAGTGATAAAATCAGCCGATAAGGTCGGAGCCACAGTAATCCAAAGTAAGGAATATTATGTTTCTGAGATTAACTGTCAATTATCAAATAGAGATGTTTATCAGACCATTATGTTTAATCCTGTTTTTGAAATTCAAAAATAAATCAATTCTTGCATTAATATAGCAGTTAAACAGGGCATTATTGGAGAGGAAGAAAAATAATTTTTGATTAGTAAACATCTAGTTCACCAGTCATGTACATATTGCCAAAAGTGCATAAACATTTTAAAAGAACCCCCTGGACACCCAATTGTGGTCGGTGTGGATTGTTTGTTCTTGAATATGTACCAAGACCGTTTACTCAGGAAGTTTGTGTTGGAGTCCCAATCCTATATTAGGGATACTGGGGATTTTTTTTTAATAAATTGGAGGAAATTTCTGGCCCTCTAAATAAATGTATTTTGTACAGCTTGGATGTCTCCAGTCTCTGCACATCCCTTTGTCATGATGGGGGTGTGGGGCTGTGAATAGGATAATTGCAGGTTCAAAGCTATATACTGATGATGAAAGAAAATTCATCATTAAATTGATTGATATAATACTGAGGTGCAATTATTTTCTATTCCAAGATCAGTTCTATTAGCAACTGCAGGGTACGGCAATGGGCTCCAATGTCGCCCCTACATATGCCAATATATTCATGAATGTTTATGAAGAAAAAATAGTATATATACTACATTTGTGGATACATTGAATGGTGCTACTTCTAGGATCAGATTTAGTTTGGTTTATAGTGAGGAAAGTTTGGCCTTTCTAGACACCTTGGTTGTAAAAGAGAATGGAAGGATTAAGGTTGATCATTATAAGAATAGCACTGATGGAAATGATCTTTTGTTAGCCAGCAGTGTCCATCCTCAGTCCTTAATTCCCTGCCTAAGAGTCAGCTGATGCGGGTTCGCCGCATAGTGTCAGATGACAAAAGAAGCAAACAAAGATTCAAAGAAATAGGTAATCTCTTTTTGGAGAGAGGATATAAGGGAGAATTGATTGAACAAGAAATTAAGAATGTTTTAGACATCCCAAGAGATGTGCTGCTTGTATCTAAATATAATTAAATGAGTTTTTAAATCCAGAGAATTATTAGTAGACATTGGTACGTACTAAAGAATTGTAATCCTAATGTTCTGGAATTTCAGGATTTTCCAATACCTGCATATAAAATGGGTATTAATTTGAGAGATGTTTTGGTTAAAGCAGATATTAACTCAACAAACAGGAAGAAACAGGCATATATATAGGAGAATAATGGGTGTTATCCTTACTTAGGTTGCTCCCATTGTAATAGCATGATCAAATGATCTATTTTTGTACATCCTCAAACAGGCCGTACATTTTTGATTAAAGGCTATTATACATGTAACACTCAGTATGCTATTTATCTGCTAAAATGTCCATGTGGGCTTATCTATATCAGAGAAATGACCCATAGGGTGCAAGATAGAATAACCAAACATAAATCAAATAGTAGAAGAAATAATATCAAATCCCCTGTAGCTACACACTTTATGCAGGCTGGCCATATTATAAGCCAGCTAATGTTTCAAATAATAGAACATGTTTCCCCTTTTATGCGGGGGGGGGGGGAGGTATAAAGAGCAGTATTTGAAATGCAGAGAATCCTTTTGAATTTCCCATTTAAACTGTTTAATGCCAATAGGTATTAATAAGGATTATGATCTTTCAGTATTCTTGTGAGAAACATTCCTGATATGTGATAATTCCTCCATGTCTGTTAGTTTATTTTAATATAGATTAGTGTTCACACTTTGTTTTTGAAAATGTATACAAATATGTGATATATGTAATCGGTTAATTAACTAAGGGGTGTGTTCACTGAGGGTTTAAAAGGTGGAAAGGAAATGATGTATGCATAGCATGAATAAGGACATTTTTGTTCCGAAACGCTGCTGCTGTTTGCTAATGCTGCAATAAACTTGTGATTAAGTTTTACCGGATTGGAGTGCTGCTGTTCTTTTGGCATACTTAAATACAAAATGTGTGACAGTGAGATTAGTAGGAAGTACAATACCAATGCTGCAGTATCCAATTAAAGTTGTATTTAACATTTGTTTTCAGGAGAAAATATTGTTAAATATAAATAACAGAAAATATAATATATTTGTAAAGTTGTGATATGGCCCCACTTAAAGTGATTGTAAAGTTTAACAAATTTAAAACCCGGTATCTAAAAATACTCCTAAAAACAGGGGCACTTTATTATTTAACTTTACAATGACTCTTATTTTTTAAAATAGTCACCTTTTTGCTTTCTGGAAAGCAGACTAGCGATCCTCCTGCTGTATTTAGCATATTGATGATGAATCTGGCTGCCTCCAATCTTTGTGTTGCCCCATGAGCTGGACTCCAAAGGGGGCACACAACGATTGGAGGAAGCCAGATTTTTTTATCGATCTGCTAATTACAGCAGGAGATGCGGGTTGAGGATCGCCGGTCTGTTTTCCAGAAAGCAAAGGTAAGTAAAGAAAGGTAAGTATTTTTAAAAATAATCATTATTGTAAAGTTTTTTTTTTGAGTACTTATAGATACTCTTTAATTCGTTAAACTTCACAATCACTTTAAAATACATTTTCTACCATTGTGTTGTGTAGATCTGGAAGATTAATATTTAAGGGGCCATTATAGCACCCACAGAGCTAACTGCACTAAATGCTTGTGGTGAATCAGGATAACATATGTAATAACCTAAACAGCTGACTCAACTAATATGTATCACATGAATTGTTATGTGTGCCTTTAATTATACTATACGTACAGATCAGAACCATTAATTATTATCTCTTTAAACAATTTAATATACTTTTTACAGACACGGCCAGAGCACTGAGAGATATCAGGTATTGATGTAACTGGAGTGAATAAGGGAACCTTCTTCCCAAGCACAGACCTTAGAGCCTGTTATCAGCATGAACTCATGTGTGTTAGGTGAGTAAAATAGATATTATGCTGACTTTAATTACTGGGAAAATAGAATAGATCACTCAATAAACAAATATAAACTATTATATTTATATCTGCATCTTTTTTTTAAGAACTTTTGTGTCAGTGACAGTTTTAAAGAAGGAGCAACCCCCATTGGAGGAGAGTAAAAAATACTACTCCCCCCCCCCCTGTCTTTTTTAGACAGATCATGTCCAACAACTGCCTAACCTCACCCAGACCTGATTCTGTACTCAGAACAACTGCAACTCCATCTTTCCTTGCCCTGACCTTGCTCATGGAACATCCATAACTACACTTATGCCTACCTTGTTCCCATGTGTGGAACACCCACATATCCCCCAGTGTTCCCCACCCCAGAACCACCACTGATTTGTTCTTTAATTTTGCAGTGATTATTATTAAACTAATAAAGTTTTTGTCTGTTTATATACATTTAAACAACCACAGCTGAATGCTAAGAAGTATCATAAAGATCACTGCTTCTAACCCTCTCAAAACATGTCACACTTAATAATAACAATAATAATATTATTATTATTATGACATCATATTCTCAGCCAACTGGTTTAGCATGAGCCAGGTACGGCTGTATGTGCACTTGCTTGTACATTGTTAAATCAGAATAGTGGATGCCACCTCTCTTGCCCAGAATAGTTATACTTGTTCTCTGGCTGAGAATATTATTCACCCATCACTTTGTTTAATGGTGGGCCCTATACATTTTTTTTCCATCAGTAATCAGTGTTTTAGTTTATTATGATGTAGCAATGTGTACATTCTTTGCCCTTTTATAATTTGTGATTTACAGGTAAATGAATATGATATTAAGATGGCTTATTTTCTTCCTAATTGGAAAGAGTCCACAGCTGCATTCATTACTTTTGGGAAATAAGAACCTGGCCACCAGGAGGAGGCAAAGACACCCCAGCCAAAGGCTTAAATACTCCTCCCACTTCCCTCATGCCCCAGTCATTCTTTGCCTTTCGTCCCAGGAGGTTGGCAGAGAAGTGTTAAAAGTTTTAGTCTCTTATGGAGGGTAGTACTCTTTGGAATGGGACAGGAGTTTTAAGTAGTCTTGTCAGCCTCTCAGTGAGAGCCTGGATGAAAGTTAGAGTCCGGAGATGCAGGGAGAGTTTTTCTGCGAAACCATTCCGACTCATATTAACAGCTCCACCAGCAATCGGCGTTGACTAACTTCGCTTCGCTGCCTGCTTTCTTCTCTCAAGTCCATGTCGGAGGCAAAGCTACTATCCATCACACTTGAAGGGCCGTGTTCCTGTTTCACGGCATAGATTCTGGTAAGATCGTTTCATTTTACTGCTGAAAATGTACTGTGATCATTGCGTTTCCCGTGCAATCTCTGGCGGGATTTAAATGTAAGAATTCAAGGGTCTCAGTAACGCACCTTTTTTAGGATCTTGGAATTAAGGGTTAATACCTCCTTAGGGGGTTTAGTGAACGGGAGGGGGGTAATCATGTTTCTTATGTGATTCAACCTGCTGATGTGTAGTATTAGGCTTATGGCTGGAACATAGGGGCCTTGGAAGTGACACAACCTTATGGTTTGGCGTGCTTTTTTTTTACTAATACGGTTCACCAGTTTTTCATTTCCGCATTCCTGACAGTGTGGCGACAAAGAAATTCTGGTCCGCTGGTATCTGGTCATAAGAGGTGGTGAGTGCCCCAGCCATTGTGGGTGTCAGGTGCCGTTAGATTTTTTTATATAGCCTTTTTTTCCGATTTATCTATCCAGTTATGGAGGATTCTGATGCTGAAACAGTTCTAAATTTGGATTCTTCATCCTGTGAAGAATGCGTCTTGGCCCCGTTGACTCAGGTCAATCAGTTTTGTCCGTTATGCCATCTTAGAGCGTCTGGTTCCTCTGGCTCGGAACCAAGGGTCTGCTGAGCCATCCGCCTCTGGGGGTCCTGTCCCTCGAGAGGCGAGTTCCCTACCGCATCCTACTACTACACATGCGGGTAACCAAGATAATGTTTTTCCCTCCTTTCAGAGTGGCTTATATCCCCCGGAGGTTGCAGCACGTTTTCGCTTTCACATTCTTTTGGCGATTATTCACCTGTAAAGTCCAGATGTTTATTTACGATTGTGCTCGTGCCCTTTTGTCCCAGGTCTCCAGGCCTTGGGAGGGCCTATACAGTTCTCTGCGGATGTGGCTGTTCCTGAGTGTTGTGCCTTTCGCTATAGAATTGCGCATTTACGTGTTTTGCTTAGACATGTTTTCCAGTTATTGGATGATCCTATCCTTAATGTATACGGGAATCCGCAGTCTTCTATTTCGAATGGCTCACCTCACTAGACTTAAGGGGACAAAGTAATCTAATTATTGAGATCTTTCCCAGTTAGTTTTTTTTGGGAGATCAGGGTTCCATTTGGCTGGTCCTGTGGGAAGGCCTGATTCTTCCTGGGCGTTAACCTATGGGTTGCCTTGTATTTTCTTTTTATCCGTTTTAGATATATTTTATTTTCGATTATGTGTTTTCCTTTGGGAACTTCTGGGATCGATTGATCTGGTTACTTCTATGGAAGTTTGTTTAGGGACACGTTGGTCCTATGTTTATCTGTTCTGCCTTCCCTCTGAGGGAGATTTTAGGCAACTTGACCGTTATGACCCCGGTTGTGGCTGGTCCTGCTGGGATTCAGATCTTCTGTCTAGAAGCTTCTCTGACATGTGGCACCTCTGCTACCTGGCTGGTCCAGTGGGATGCTGAGTGTTCATTTATTATTTGCATTTATTTTTCATTTGTTTTTACAAACTCAGCAACAGCATTTATAATGAGGATTTTCCATATGAAAGGTAGGATTGTCAGTCCTTGTTCAGCCTTCATCCTGGTGACTGAGTTGCGCTTCGTTTCTCTCTTGCCCTTTTTGGGGGCTAGAGTTTTCTCCCCTCTCATGGGAGGTTTGGGGGCATAGCTGCCTTTCAGGGTTTTTTTGGCCTTTTTAAGGCTCAGCTGCTGTCCTTCGACTGGTTCCTGATAAGGTTCTCTTCTGAGTGTTTTCATTATCATTCGTCCCCCAGGTTCCTTAGGGAACCTGGTCCCCATTGGGAGTTGCACTTTGTTGGTACATTGGGCAATGTGGTCTCCCTGGGCTTCGTGCCTTCTGCTTTTGTTCCTCTGGTTCTGGAGGTGAGGTGGAGACTTGCCTGTTTGCTCAAGTTTCTTTTTCTTGAGTTCTCCCCTTGTTACTGATCGTCTAGGGGCTCTCGGGTCCTTGTTTGGTTTGTTCCGTTGGCTCTTTGGAGTGTTGGGTTCTACAAGGGGGGTTTTCTTGTCCTTGGGCGGGATTAACAAGTTTTGTCTCGTGGTCCAGTATCCTTGGATGGTGACTTTCTCCAGGAGATTTTTTTTTTTTTTAATCAGACGGGAGGTGTCAATTCAGGGTTCCTATTGGGGCTCTGGCCTTCCTCATTTTCGCATTCCAGGAGTGCACACTGGTGTGATCTAGTGGTTAGCACTGTTTCTTCTGGAATGGGAGGTCTTTTCGTCT